>NW_026732639.1:132500-377756 GCF_028476545.2 Physella acuta | reverse complement strand
GAAAAAAAGGGGGGGGGGTATACAAAAATATTTGTGTTGTGTTCGTCATACACAAAAGACGATGACGTAAATCGACCAACTGACGCACGTCGTGTCCGTTTTTCTCCCCAGCGTTCAGTTTCCGCTTCAGTTGTCAAGGTAATGCTAACAGTATTACCATAGCGCGCAGTCCTCGTGGACCCTTCATCACACGCCAGACGGCAAAACGTTACAGTTTAACCAGCCAATCATAGCGTCTTAAACGTCGTTGCCGGGGTTAACTCTGACTGCGGATTTATGCTCAGTTAAACGAGGGCGACATTCGGAGCTTTATAACATTTATAATATTGGACTAATGATTCATTCAAGCATTTTTTTTTTATGGTGTTGTTGATGTTTGTGTGGGGTTGTTGTTTTTATTTCTTGTTGTTGCATACAGTAAAGGGCGGAGTTTCTTCCAGGCATCTTTTCGGTGCACATCAATGACCCTCTGACAAAATATAATCTCGGGTCTTGTCCAGATAAGCCACGCCACTAATGCAAAAAGTGAACGGGTTAAAAAAGTTAAGCCCCGTCATTTGTAACTTATTTCTTATGTCTAGACAGCAATATTTCAACGCACGCCATTAAAACCAGTGTTTCTTCCAGACTTTTTTATCCGAGGAGGGGGGGGGGGGGGAGCACTTGATATTGGGGGGGGGGGGGGGTGGATAACATTTTCCGGGGGGGGGGGGGGCGGTAAACTTTCTTCCCCGAAGAGATACCTGGAAAATACTCTGATTAAAATAACTCTACGGATTTGAACCCGAGTTCGAACTTGAGACGTCGGGTTCGAACTTGAGACGTCGGGTTCGAACTTGAGACGTCGGGTTCGAACTTGAGACGTCGGGTTCGAACTTGAGACGTCGGGTTACCACTGTACCAGTATAGTTCTCTACCGCTTGGCCACACCGCCCCATATCAAAGAGATATCATCAGTTTATTTAGGTCTATTGCCAACGTTGCTTCTAAGGGGGGGGGGGGGTGGAGCTAATGTGCTGCGTGTATTTTTGTGTGCGCGGTGTTCTAAAAGTCTTACACAAGGATGCATTTTTTTTTAAAAATGACTGCGCGTCATGTTCAAAACTTCCATTTCGTTCGGGGGGGGGGGGGGGGGGTATACTTTTTTCTGGGGGAGGGGAGTCCCGTCGTCTAACCCCCCCCCCCTTCCCCGAAGAGATACATGGAAGAAACTCTGTGATAGCTTTGTCGATTCTATGTGCATTTTTTTTATGGAAACTAAAGTACTACCTCTACTAGCATAAAGGTGGGGGGGGGGGTAATCCCAACTCTCCTCATACCCCCCCCCCCCCCTAGTGAAAGCCACAGCAACGATACCATCACATTGTCAACTGCACCAACATTAACGCAGTAAGTCTACCTCTCCAGAGTTTCTTCCAGCCATCTGCCCCCCCCCCCCCCCGAAGAAAGTCTACCGCCCCCCCCCCCCCCGAACGAGATGGATTTTATATAGAAAACATACACTTTTACTAGTGTCCGCCCCCGCCCCCCCCCCCCGAAAAATGTTGACCCTGGGGGTGTGGCCTATCGCTACTTTAGTCATGTAAATTAATATTTCAAAAAGTCCCTTAATAGTGTGTTTTTGCCATATTTTAGGTTATTGTACTCAGAGGCGTAGCGACCCTTCCCGGCGCCCGGGGACAAACTTTCGATTTGGACCCCCCCCCCCCTCAAACTTTCGATTTGCACCCCCTTTCAAACTTTCAATTTGTTTTTCCAACCCATTTTGGCGCCCCCTAAGGTCGGCGCCCAGGGACATATGTCCCCCCCTGCCCCCCCCTCGCTACGCCTCTGATTGTATTCGAGAGTTTCTTTCGGGCATCTCTCATCGGGTGACACCATTTAGTTAAGGGGTTCAGTGGCGTAGCTAAGGAGGTTGGGTGGGGTGGCCCATAGGCGTAGCTATGGGAGGGCGGGTGGAGTGGCCGCCCCGGGCGCCGACCTAAGGGGGGCGCCTAACGAGGTACAAAAAAAAAAAAAAATAAGCTAATTTTGAGCTGCATTACTAAATTATATACAGTCGAAGCTATAGAAAATGGACATCTACTCTGCTTTACGGCTTATTTAACTGTTTTTTACTTCAAATGTCTGAATTTAACAAAATGACCATAAAGGAACAGTAACTGGTAAAAAGCACACGCAAACTTTCCCAGATGGAGGGAGAGGCGCTCTTTTCCCAATGCCTATGCGAATAAAGACACACATGAGGAAGGAGGGGGCACATAGTTGATAGTTCGCCCCGGGCGGCAGAATGGGTCGCTACGCCTCTGGGGCTGCCGACCCTAAGTGGTAAAAAAAAATTATAATTTAAAAGCTCATTTTAAGCTGAAGTATTGAATTGTACAAAGTTACGAAATAAACGACTACAATGCTTTACACACTCAGTCGCTACGTCTCTGAGGGGGTGACACCAAATCTAAAAACAAAACTAAGATTTACTGAGAAAGCAATGTTTTACCCAGTCAAAATAAAATAAAATAAAAACAATGGGGAGGGGGATGGAAACCAAGCCAAAATGGAGAATTGTTGGTGAGGGTTGGGGTGACACTTTTGCTTACCGCACCGGGTGAAACTGCAGTGGCGTAGCGACCCCTCCCGGAGCCCGGGGACACATTTTCAATTTGCCCCCCCCCCCCCCCATGTATTTTTTATATTTATAATTCAAAATAACAGCTAAAATGAGCTTATTTTGGCGCCCCTAGGGTCGGCGCCCGGGGATATATTTTGCTTACCGCACCGGGTGAAACTGCAGTGGCGTAGCGACCCCTCCCGGAGCCCGGGGACACATTTTCAATTTGCCCCCCCCCCATGTATTTTTTATATTTATAATTCAAAATAACAGCTAAAATGAGCTTATTTTGGCGCCCCTAGGGTCGGCGCCCGGGGATATATGTAACCCCCCCCCCCCGTCGCTACGCCCCTGGGTGACACCCGACCTTTTGACGCCAACGATGATCATGGAATCAGCGGCGTAGCTACACGTCTTAGAGCTCGCCTATTTATAATTTCCTGCTACTAAAGCGCGCACACACACTCAAACGCAGACAGAGGCATATCTACGGAGCGTTAGGAGCAGAGTTTCTTTCAGGCATCTCTTCGGGGGGGGGGCGAAAAAAGTCTACTCCCCCCCCCCCTGACGAAATGGAAAATATATACATTTAACAGTGTCCGCCTCCCCGAAGAAAGTCTACCGCCCCCCCCCCCCCCCGAAAATTTCAAGTGCCCCCCCCCCCCCCCCACCCGGAAAAAAAGTCTGGAAGAAACACTGGTTAGGAGGAATCCCTTTGGATCCCCCTTTACGAGCTGCGTATCCGTGCTTGGCTACGGCAACAATACAAATTGAGCAACGCTCTCATTGATGTCCTCCCACAATCCCCCCTCCCCCTCTCATCCATTAAGGAGAGGGTCTGGGGGAATCTTGTAAAAAAATATTTATTTGTTAGACTATATGCATTATGAAAGGGAAGTAACTTAATATTTTATTAATTCTTTATTAGGGGAATACAGTTTCTTTCTGGCATCTATAGGGCTGGTAAGTAGATCACCAACCACTTATATGGCTCATGCAGGTTTTATTGAGCCGTAGAACTGGATGGTGACCTACTTAACAGCCCTATTCAGGTTTAATTGCTAACCGTGAATATATGATACTGGCATACACACATTTTAATACTATTTTATGTTCCTGTCTATGTTTGATTGATCCTTACATAATCTTCAAATGTTTACGTATGGTATAGCCTATCTACTAAGGAACTCGTGTCAGTGAGGGTGTTAGCTTATAATATGTGGGGATGTTTAGTTTGTGATATTTTTTCTAGAAGACGTGGGAGACTAATTTAAAAAAAAAAATGACTAGACAAAATTTAAAAAGCAACTCCTAACTGCCCTTTGGCGTATATAACGAGAGAATTAAGAAAAACGTTTTCGGAAAACAAATCTAGTTAAAGTTCTTAATTTATGGGCTAAAAAAAATGTATGCGCTATAATTGCCTATAAAAATAAACTTTTTTTGTTTATTATCTTTACATTTTTCTGTAATATTTTTATGACGATAAAAGAAAGTATTTATAATTGTGATTTAAGCATCACTAATAATTATTCTATAAATGAAAAATATAGTTTGATCTTTCATTTTTTGCTGATTTTTAGTAGATCTATGTTAATAAAATTGTCTAAGTTTTTTTGTGTAATTTACAGCGTTTTAACTGCAAGGATGTAACGGTAAATAGATGAACCATGACTACTTCCTGCTTAGAAATTTGACTGTAAATATTAACAACTGACTGTTAAGTTAAATAAATAATAGATCTAAGATCTACATCTTCAGAAAGAAACAAAATCTAATAATATTGAAACTTATAATATAGATTATATTTGTCTTATATAAATGTTTCAATAGTAGATCTACCTGATGGGATTTATTATCAAAGGAATTTAGGTAATCTATCGTTTTGGGTACGTAAAATCGCCCGCGGCTATTAATGTACGAAAACGTTACCTCATTGTCAATGCTGTAAAAAGAAGTATATTGTGATATGTTTATGTCAAATATTATAGATAAATGAATAATAAACCTAAATCAATGGCTAAATATATCAATATTGGCCAGAAATTAACTTTAAACAGCAGTGTCTGCAAGCAAGATTTGCTATATAATAGCAGCCATTTGTAAAATAGAGTGACTTCCGCCTGAATCTTGCGCTTTAAGTCTATAAAAATAAAACTTTTACAAAATGGCTGCTATAGTAAATGAGCATGGTTGCATCTGTTGGAAACATCGCTAGTCTTCATTTATTACTGAAAAGTTTTAATTCAATTGTTTAAAAACAGGTACAGAAATGAAACAAGGAAACATTTTTGTATTTTTAAAACATAAATCCTCCTCAAAATGTGAAATAATTATTAAAATGTAAGGAGTCACCTGTTTTTCACATTACTAGTCGCGGGCGATTTTACGTACCCAAAACGATAGATTACCGGAATTTATTACATTAACTGGTAATTATAAAGAAATCCACGCACTACGCAGGGAACTTGACTGAAATGAAAAAAAAATTCAAATCTTGTCATCTTTGTCTTGATCATACTTCAACTTCATAGTCATACACATTTAATTTAAGACATTTTTTCATTTTTTAGTTCTAGATCTAGTCTTATCTTCTAGATCTAGAACACAAAGCATGTTTATTGGGTAATCTATCGTTTTAGGTACGTAAAATCGCCCGCGACTAGTAATGTGAAAAACAGGTGACTCCTTACATTTTAATAATTATTTCACATTTTGAGGAGAATTTATGTTTTGAAAAATACAAAAATGTTTCCTTGTTTCATTTATGTACCTGTTTTTAAACAATTGAATTAAAACTTTTCAGTAATAAATGAACACCAGCGATGTTTCCAACAGATGCAACCATGCTCATTTACTATAGAAGCCATCTTGTTTAAGTTTTATTTTTATAGATTTAAAGCGCGAGATTCAGGCGGAAGTCACTCTATTTTACAAATGGCTGCTGTTTATATAGCAAATCTTGCTTGCAGACACTGCTGTTTAAAGTTAATTTCTGGCCTATATTGATATATTTAGCCATTGATTTGGGTTTATTATTCATTTATCTATAATATTTGACACAAACATATGACAATATACTTCTATTAAAGCCTTGACAATGAGGTAACGTTTTCGTACATTAATAGCCGCGGGCGATTTTACGTACCCAAAACGATAGATTACCGTTTATTGTTTAATGGTAGACTTCATTAGACCACACCAAATTCACCAAACAATTAATTTAATCATCAAATTTTATTGGTACAGAAACTCAAGAAAAAGAGTCTAGACAAAGCATGGAGCCAGGTATTGATACCAACCCTGGGGGTAACATCATCCCTGGAGTGACAGACTCGCCCACTTTTGATGTCTCCAGCATGTTATTTTCACCTGGTACTGACACAATGCCAGCACCTAAATCTCAGCTTCCTGCTCGCACTAGGAGGGTCCCTGCAACAGACTCAGGGTAAACACTTAATTATCATGAGACTTTTTGATACTGCCCACATCATATATAGATGTAGATTTGTATAAAATCAAATAATGCCAGTTGAGTTGGTGCTAGATTACTATGTCTTTATCCTAATTACACTAACACCCTAAACTGATTTATTACCACAAATATCCCTATTTTTAAAATATTATTTATATAATCATGACAATAATTAGAGAAATCTCATTCATTAAGCATACTTATTAAGACATTAAATTAAGAGTGGAGCGGGTTTTACCTTAATTTATACAGAAACCATGGGCAAATCAACCATAAATTCAATTACTCGCAAAATCATTAAAGCTTTAAGGGCTTTTAAAACTTGTTACATAAAAGTTTAGGGACAGCATGGCCTTGCAGTAAACTTAACCCCAATGTCTTGAGTTCAAATCTGGGTTCAAGTCCATAGCGTCCTTGAGTCCACCAAGTTCCAATGGTTAGCTAACTCACCTTAGGGAAAGTAAAGATGGCTGAGTGTAGAGCTTATCACACTATCTCTTCATATCCAGAGGACACAGAAACATATGAACTCTACTTAACTTGCCCCATGGACCGTCAGGTTCAAAATGCTCTAACATACACTCCTTTATAAGCTGTCATTTTTTTTTAATTTAACAATTTATTCCAGGCTTTTGTTCTAATGCTCAAAATATTTTTTTTCTTGTTTCAGTTCTCTGATACCTGCAAGGCGTAGCTCCACCCGTTCCATAAAAAGAAAAAAGTTTGATGATGAACTGGTTGAAAGCAGTTTGGTAAAGACAGAACGAGGGCGCATGAAGACCTCCACTGCCAGCCCCACCCCTCTCATCCCAGCTGGTCACTTTGTCCAGGCACACGGGGTGACAAGTGGGAGTTTGAATGAGCCGCCGCCTGTTGGCTCCGTCAACTCACCTGTGCCTGCTAGCATCCTTACCACTGTGGCTCCGGTTGTACCTTCACAGCTTACAGGTAGGCTAGAGGTTTGGTTGTTAATGTTAACCCTTTAATGATCAGAACATACAACACTAAAAGTACAGGTAGGCTGATGATTAGGATCTTAATGTAATTTTTATAAATTTTAACCCTTTAAAGACCATAGCATCAGCATAACGCAGTAATCTGATAATATTTGGTCTAAGTGGTATGCACATATTTCATGATGTACATGGCCTAAATTTGTAAACAATTTTCATTTTATCATTAAAAAATTATTTAAGATTCTACTTTTAACTTTGCGCCTACTATCAATTCTGGAAAATAATTTGACGGTTTTAATGCTAAATTGTCATATTCAACAACATATTGAACATAGATCTCTATATTCTTCAGTTATGAGGTTGATATAAAAATATTACGAAGACACACTTAGACTACTTAGAGATCATATTGTTTTGTTCCACAGAAGAAAGTAGGGAGATAGTCAGGCATGTGGATGTTGTCACCCTGGTCCGCCCACCACCAGAGAAACGCACCAAACCAAGTTTAGGAAAAACTCAGAATGTGCCAAAAAGTACGTCGGGGAAAGTGGTGTCTGCAAAATCTATTGGCGGAAAATCTGGCAAGTCTAAATCTGGCCTGCTCAAAACCGGTCACGGTAAATCAAAGGTGAGTTGTTTTTTGTTAATTGCTTTGTTTTTTAAATTTTAATTATTGATCAGGAGAGGTACAAAGCACAGGTTTATATTTTTTTCTGGTAGATTGAATTAAGATGTAGATGTAATAGCAATCTGTGCTTTTTAAATCTAATTCCCAAAACAAATATCACTGGTGAATCTGTTTATGTTTTGTCAGCTTTAGAATGTGTTTAAAGAACCCTTTAAAAAAATGTTAAACAGTTATTCATAGTTGTGTGGTCAGCACCATTATTAGTTCTTTTTCTTAGCTTTTCTAACTGAACATGGCTACTTATTTAAGCTATGTGGACCAAATACTGGGTTAATTAGCACAAGTCTGTCTTTGTAGTTTATAAATCCATAAAGTGATAAAGCCATACAAAGTTGTCTTTGTGTGTTTCAGTACATGAAGGCACAGTGTTCCAGAAATTAGAACTAAACGTAAAAAAATAATTTTTTTTTGTTTCTGTAGACGAAGTCAAAGCGATCCAGAAAGCAGAAATCCTCTACCCCAGCTATCAAAGACTTAGGCAGGTGGAAACCCCAGGATGACCTGGCTTTAATAACTGCAGTTCAACAGGTAGGTCTCTTACACAGTTGTGTACAGGTATATTGTACATGCATTTACAGGTGTATAGTTCATGCTTGTACAGGTGTATAGTACATGCCTGTACAGGTGTATAGCACATGCCTGTTCAGGCATATAGTACATGCATTTACAGGTGTATAGTACATGCATTTACAGGTGTATAGTACATGCCTGTACAGGTATATAGCACATGCCTGTTCAGGCATATAGTACATGCATTTACAGGTGTATAGTACATGCCTGTACAGGTATATAGCACATGCCTGTTCAGGTGTATACTACAGATCTGTACAGGCATAGACTAAAGATAGAAGTTAAACTAATGGATCTCATACACCAGATTTCATCAAGTGACTTAAGTTAATGATTTCCATTACTGCTCCATTACAGACCAATGATCTGAGTGCCGTCCATACCGGAGTCAAATTCACTTGCAGGTTTACTTTAAAGGAAGTAGAGGAGAGGTGGTACGCTCTGCTGTATGATCCTGCTATATCCAAGTAAGTAGGTTTCCATGGTCTAGTTTTAAATACATTTTGTTGGTTAAAGCCTGTTTTTTTATGGGACTATTGTCTGAATGTATACAGGATCGCCATGGAAGCAGCAAGACAACTGGACCAAGAAACAGTAGCTACCATTCAGAGCAAGGCCCTGTACAGTGTAGCAGAGGAGAAGCTGCTTGGTTCTTTCACATCAGTATGTTTGTTTTCTGTTTCTTTAATTCACATAAATATGTTTGTTTTCTGTTTCTTTAATTCACATCAATATGTTTGTTTGCGGTTTCTTTAATTCACATCAGTATGTTTGTTTTCTGTTTCTTTAATTCACATCAGTATGTTTGTTTTCTTCATCATTTAACTCCTATCAGTACATTTATTTTCTTCATCCTTTATTTTCATACCAGTATGTGTGTTTATTTTTTCTTCTCCTTAAATTCACATCATTATGGTTTTTTTTCATCCTTTATTTCAAATCATTATGGGTTTTTTTTCATCCTTTATTTCAAATCATAATGGTTTTTTCTTGCTTTATTTTCACATCAGTATATTTGTTCCCTATCATTTAAATCAATATATTATTTTTTTTTAAATCGTTTATTATATCAGTTTTAAAATACCAGTTGTCCATTTTTAAAAATGTGCAAAGCTTTGTGACCATACAAAGGGAGATTATTCTTTTAATCACTACATGAGTTTTCATCTTCAGATCCTAGTGAATCGAAATAACAAGTGCTTTTTACAACATAAAGCGTATTTTAAAATTTGTTTTTCTTTATTCCGTTATTTAGACCAGCCAACCTACAGTAGAAAGCTTCCAGTCCCTGTTGCAACAGCACCCTGATGTGTTTCACCCAGCAAGAACAGCCAAGTCACTGCTGTCCCACTGGCTGTTGATGAAACAGTACCACCTCCTGCCTGACCAGAGCGTACAGCCCATGCCCAGGGGCGACCACATCCTCAACCTGTCAGACATTGAAGACTTTATCAACGATGATGATATTGTGTAAGTTTAACACATTTCCTGCTTGAATCATAATCTATGTGGTATTTTTTTTTTTCAAACCATTTGTAATAAGTGGGTACAATGTAGTAATTAAGTTCCCTTTCGAACCAAGTGAAATAGAGTTAATCTGTTTCAGTGACCTCTGCATTTCATGGGATAGTGTGGTTCACACTATGCCCAGCTGCCTTTTCTTCGCCTTGTGTGAACCAGGTACCCATCAGAGCTGGGATGTCGTAACCCTAACCCAAGCCTGAGATCCGAACTCCAGACTTTCGGGCTAGCAGTCGAATGCCCTACCATTTCACCATGCCGTCCCATAGTTGTGCACAATGGCTAACTAAAAAATGTGTAATTTTGTTCTCTTCTCAAACTCCTGGGTCACAGAAACAGGTCAACTCTAGTTAAAATTCTTAAATGAATAACAATCAGGTCCAAAAAATGTATTTGAATTTTTAACTTGGAAAAATTAGATATGAAAAATACCTATCCTAAATTGATTTCAAGCATGTCTGGTCTTCCATATTGACCATCAGGACAGTGTGATTCACTTCTCACTAATACAAATTGACGTTGATAATAAGAATAGAAGCAATTGTTATTAGATAATCCCCCCAATCTCTCAATGCTGTTGCCACAAGTAGAAAATTACATTTAGTACCAAGCAAAGGGAATTAACTGTGTTAAATGTAACTCAATATTTTTAAAAATTCATTAAAAAATCACTCATTTCTCCAGTCATAAAATAAGTAATAGATAATTGTAGAGAAAATATGCTATTTTAATTCAACTTTAACACACACACAAAATTGGCTCAATGTATTTGGTTTATTCATAGTCTTTTTAAAACTGCTTAAAGAGTTCTATTCATAAGGCAATGCTGATAGATCATAGTATAATTTATTTTCTTATTAGAAATTATTGTAATGTGAATGTAGGCCTACTTGATATGTAAAGCCATTTAGTATAGAGAATAATATTAAAATTCTATTTTGTTTTCAGCAGTGAAGGACAAGATGAAGCAATTGAACAAGGTAAGTGTATCAAGCGAATTTGAGATATTTAAGTTGTTTTGGGTTTTTTTCTGTTTGAAAAGAACTTTTAATTGTATACAAAACAAAATTTCTAACAGAAACATCCATCCAGCAAATTTGTGATAACAAAATTTGTTTTCTTCCTGTTTAAATAGAATTTGCTTTTGTTGACAGACTAAACAAAAACAATTTTTTAACATTTCCATCAAACAAGTTTGTGACATGATAATAAAGTTGTTTTTGTGTGCTCCCCCTTGAATAAACTTGCACTTATAGACATACATAAACAATATTTTTATCAGCAACACTTCCATTCATGTTTGTAACATTCAAGTAATTAAGGTTGTTTTCTTCTCTCATAACTAGAACTTGCTCTTGTAGACATTCATAAATAATATCTTTACCAGCAACACTTCCATCTAGCATGTTTGTGTCCTTAAATATTATTAAAGTAATTAAATTTGATTTTTTTCTCCCCCTTGAGTAGAACTTGCGCTAGTGGACAGGCGGAACAAGAGAGAGATCCGTCACCTTGAGCAGGAGGTGCCCAAATGGCAGGTCTTAGTGGACAGTGTAACAGGTGAGTTGTTTACACAGGTGCTGTACAGGTGGTGGGGGTTTGCTTCAGTAGGTAGTTAATACGTTTAGGTGGTAAACCTCATTTTGCTGAGCTTGACAGTTGCTATTTACTGAAGCTAGGCAGGCAAGATACATGAGTGTAAATTATACAGGTAAAAACCCGACCACCCATCAATTACTAATTAACCCTTAATGAGATACAGGTAGTTTTAGGTTCAAGTGTTCTTGATGGAATAAGCTTATTGTGCACTTTGTTGCTTTCCCTTTTTTATATTCTGTAAAATAGCTGGTGATTTATTTTGTATAATATTTTGCATTTTCAAAGTGGGGTTAATTATGGGATGAGATTGGGGGATATATCCTAAAGACCTAACATATATCATTCAACTGAACAAGGTACTACTTTTGTACATGTATTAGACACTTTTATACATGTATTAGACGATTCTGCTTTCTTTTCATTCTTAATTAAAAATGTATTTAAATAAAAACATTTTTAAAAAAATGTTTTTATTAATGCTGTTTTGCACATATTTTGATGAAAATGTACCATGTTGTCTTGTGAATATTTTGTCTTGCTGACCAGGTATCAGCATGCCAGATTTTGACAACCAGACCCTGGGTGTCCTAAGAGGCAGGCTGGTGAGGTATCTCATGAGATCTAGAGAGGTTTGTGTTACCATTTTAAATAACTGTTTAATTAATGCAGCATCATTCGTAAGATTTTTTTTTACATTTTTTAAATATAAAAATAAATTAAATTCATCTTTCTGAACTGTATATTGTCTAAATAAAAAAGTCTGTGAAATATGTAGGCCTAAAGATACATTAATATCCTGTATATAATGATCTATCCTGAACTGCTTTGGATAGCATGTCTAAAAATACTCATTTATCCCTGCAGATATCCCTTGGTCGAGCCACTAAAGACAACCATGTTGATGTTGACTTGTCTTTAGAAGGACCAGCATGGAAGATATCTAGGCGGCAAGGCATTATAAAACTCAGGTACTTTGGCACCAATATTAGCAGTATATAATAATTTCTTTACTTGACACATCATAATAAAATTTATTAAAACCTTTTTGTTTGTTCAAATCCTTTTTTTACTTATAAAACAAGTGGAGTTTTTAATAGCTAAATAAAAGCTGTTATTGTTAGTTAGTATCACTTCCCTGACCCTCAACCCAAACTTCATAGTGAAACCAGTATAGTGGACACTCCACAACATTTTATCCTTCCTCCTCTTTTATAAGAACTAACTTAGCCAATTTATTAGTTATGTTCATAAAAAATTATTTTTTTAGAAACAGTGGTGATTTCTTTATTGCTAATGAAGGCAAGCGTCCCATATTAGTTGATGGTAGACCAGTTATGGCAGGGAACAAGCAAAAATTAAACAACAATTCTGTTGTTGAGGTAAGTTTAATGTTTTGTTTACAAATCTGTTGTAAGAAAAAAATATTTCATTTGCGTTTTCCATAAAAAAAACAAGATACAAAAATAGTTCAGTGAATTACTCCTTTGAATGAGAATGTAAGTAAACTATTTGGACGAGTGACTTATCATTTTTGAAAACAGAAGACGTAATGTTATGTCTAGCTCATATTTAGTAATATAGGTTTAGTTTGAAGCATGGTTAGGGGTTGGCAAAAAGTCTTGAGTTCGAACCTTCTGGCAGATGAGGCTGGTTAGCTGGGACAGCCATTCTTCTAGGAGAGACAACTCCAAAATCAAACAACTGCTGCCTTGCAGTTTGTTCTTGGTTGGACAAAGGCTATGGGAGCAAATCCAAAAAGAAAAGCAGGCTGAAATCAAGAGTCAATGGCCTATATGGCGCATAACCAGTGGTCAGCACTATGCCCAGCCGCCTTTATTTTCACTAATATGAATGAAGTACCCATCAGAGCTGGGTGGACTCAGGGATGTTCTATTGACTCAAAGACTTTCGAGTTAACAGTCTAGCACTCTACCGCTAGGTCACACTGTCCCATTTTAATGAAAATGACTGCACATCAGTGTAACTAATACTGCTTCAGTTGCCTTTTTTTTTCTTAATTTCGGTTTAAACTTCTAGAATCCTTTCTGCTGGTTTGGTTTTTTAAACTATTTCAATTTTTGTTTGAGTACACATTATTTTTTTTCAGATTTCATGCCTAAGGTTTACTTTTTTAATCAACCAAGATGTAATTAATGCCATTAGATCAGACAATTCAAAGGGTGGATCCACAGGATCAACATCTTAGTACTTTGAGACCAACAAGCAGTCAATGCTTCTGTAAATAATGTATAGTCATGTTGAAGAAAATGCACATGTAAGCATGAATGAGGATTATTGTAATTGTTAAAAGAAATTTTTTTCATATGGATATTAACATAGCAATGTGGATGCTACGAGATTCAGTTACTGTACATTGTTACAAGATGTATTTTCAAATGTAAACTGTTAAATTTGTTTTTTTACTGATAAATAAAACTGGTGCTAAAACTAAACAGCAACTCTTCCTCTTTTTCGTGCAAGAAAACAAACCAGTAGTGCAATGGTAAGATAAATTTTAATGGACCATACATAATATGTACACAATCCAGCAGACAAGCTATGTTAGATTTATATACATGTAAACACTTTTGTGCCTTATCACACAGCATACACCACAGACAGTCAATATATAACAAACAGCTTCATTAAAAAGCCAAGTTTGCTCGTAATTTCAAACAATTATAAAATAACTTTTGATTTACTGATTTGACTTATTAAAATTCACCTCCCATTTAAAACTAAGGCTAGCTGATCAAATGCAGAGTCACTGTGACATCATGTCAAGTTTAGTGTCATAACTACAGAAGCAAACTAACATCAACAGAATGTGAAATGGCCACATCTACTGGCATATACACAATTATCACTTGAAGTATCAGAAATAGAGGTTTTCATCATGCACACAAGGCGGAAATTCCCACAGGAAATTAAAAAAAAAAAATTTACAAATGTAAACTTTTCCAAGAACATCTGAATATTTTTTGCTTACAGTAAAACAGAAATAACAAAAACTGAACAATGATTCTTGAGTAATATCCATTCATCTTGCACCACTAACTACTCAAGAATCCACTCAAAAAAAAAACACTGTGGTTTCTCCCTCTCATATCACTATTTAATTGACTGATTTACCAACAGGTGATAAGGAAGTACTCTATAAGATATTAAAATTTAAGTAAATGTATATATGTACAGTAGCTGTTGGTTAAGATTAAAATTTTTAAGCTATTTATTTCTGAACATTTATTGTGTCAAATAAATAAATACCACAAAAAAAAGTTATAATTCCCAGCATTAACCACAAATCAGGTTCTTCCCTTCAGACAGGACACATCACACAAATCTATCACAATATCTAACAAAACTCCAGCTCATATACTTGATAATAGTATTGTATGATGAGGGGATATGTTGTGTGGGTAACATAAGGGAAGAGAAGCATCATCATCATCATACTCAATGACAACCATGTGATTATAATAGGCTCCACATGTTCCACTAGCACATATTAAATAAGATAACTATGCTGCGCTCAAGTCATCTGACCTCAACTTGGCTTGTCCACGCTACTCCCGCCTGTGATTATCTCCGTGTCCAGTTCTGTTTGTTTGATAAGTGTCTTTTCCTCGCCCTCCTCCCGGTCCCCACCCTCCCTCTCCTCGCCGGCCGTGTCCTCAACTGTGGTTGAAAGACTAGGGAAATCAGGGAAGCTGTTTTTAGACGTCAGCGTGTCATTGTCGTCACTCTCCGTGTCGCTTTCCTCAGCGGCGTCAGACTGTTGGGACGTGTTGTGAAGCTCCGTGTCAGGGATGGTCTGGATGTCAGGCAGCGGCAGTCCTGCCACTGACACTTCATTGCTTCCGTCATCGTCATCATCGTCCTCGTCATAGACCCCAATTTTGGTGTGACTGCTCTCTCTGGCCTGGGTCATTATCTCTGAAGTTTCACTGGACAAGTTCAAGGCCTCGACACTCTCCTCCAAGCGTGCCACCTCCTGCACCTCGTGATGCACTATTTCCTCTTCCTGCCTGTCCTCCAGGACTTGGGACTGGGCCACATTGAGACTAGAGCATGTCTCACTAGTCATTACCTCTTCCTCTTGTAATGTTTCTGTTGTCTCTGTTATTGTCTCTTTTGTTATTGTCTCCTTGGTTAGTGTCTCCTTTGTTATAGTCTCCTTTGGAATGTGACGACTTGGTGACACTACAGAAAATAAAAGTGTCATGGTTTTTGGTCAAACACCATACTAAATTTTTTTTTTTTAAATTTATCAATCAGAAATATTTTGTGATACAAAACATTAAATGAGCACCTGAAAAATGGACTAAAACATATATTTATGTTAAAAATGATGTAAGATGCTTACATGGGCTCAGTCTTTCTGAAGGCCCACTTGATATTTGACGTTGCATCTCTTTCAAGGCATCCAGTTTTTGTTGTGCTTCTTGTAGTTCTTGACGGAGTTTGTGTCGCTCTTCAGAGCCTGTGTTCATGGTGCTCTGTGGACAGACATTGGTTTGACTCCACAGGACAGACAACTTTGGTTCGACTATACAGGACAACTTTGGTTTGATTACACAGGATATACAAGTTTATTATCAACATGCAGGACAGACAACTCTTGACTAACTCCACAGGATGGACAACTTTGTATTGACTAACCCAACGCCACAGCAGAGCCATAACTATAAAATACCAACCATCAATCTGGTCAGAATAGTATTCATCTCGGCAGCCATTTCTTTCAACTGCTCCATAGGGACGGGGACACTTAGGCTACTTTGTTGCACAATTTGGGCTGGTGGAAGGCTTTGTTGGCGTTGTATGCTGACTCCATTGCTGGCACTCTCTGCCTCTGGTACCCAGTTCTCCCCTTGACTAATTGTAGCTAAGAAATTCAAAGTTAAACTTCTTTAATCTATGTTATACTCACTTCAGATTGGACCAGGAAAATTTAAAAAAAAATCTAAAGAAAAAACTAATGGTCAACAAGAAAAAAATAGTAATACTAAATAAAATTCATCAAGCAAATAACTAAGCAAACACAACATAAAAAAACAATGCTTATAAAAAAACATAGAAGAAAAACTATATATACTATGGCTACAACGCTATGTAAAAAGTAAAATGTTTCAACTTAGGTCCCCTTGAGACTAAACAACATGTATACAGAAGGATCTGGGGGAAGGGAAACAATGATGGGCTATCTGAGTGTACTGGAGTGCATGAAATGTGCAGAAAAATGCAGGCAGCAAGTCAAGGGCATGATGGTGAAATGTGGTGACATAGGGATCCTAACATGATGGTACGTTGTGTTCTGAAATTTGGCACCATGACAATGCATGCATCACAGGGGTGTAGGGGATTGATGGCATGCCAAATATTCTAGTTCATATCTAAACAAGTGGGCTAGACAAACTGAGTGGGAATAAGA
The DNA here is from genome assembly GCF_028476545.2 of Physella acuta. NCBI lineage: Eukaryota > Metazoa > Mollusca > Gastropoda > Physidae > Physella > Physella acuta. The sequence continues at coordinate 360,905 of NW_026732639.1, read as the reverse complement.
ATTAATAGAATGAACCGAATGTGCTAAAAAAAAAGCATTTACACTACTACTATGCTAACAAATACTATAAACAGGGTGATGGGGTTGATAAAAAGAGCTAGTAGTGAAGAGCAAGATGTAAAAAGCCTTTGGTTGCAGTCACATACCAAGGTGATTGTGTTAGACAGGATGGTAGTCATAGAGGGTAGTAGTGATTGAAATGGTGCAAGTGATAGGGAGGTAGAGACGGACAGACCAAGGTGGTAGTGACAGACAGACCAAGGTGGTAGTGACATACAGACCAGGGTGGTAGTGACAGACAGACCAAGGTGGTAGTGACAGACTGACCAAGGTGGTAGTGACAGACAAACCATGGTGGTAGTGACAGACAGACCAAGGTGGTAGTGACAGACTGACCAAGGTGGTAGTGACAGACAGACCAAGGTGGTAGTGACAGACTGACCAAGGTGGTAGTGACAGACTGACCAAGGTGGTAGTGACAGACAGACCAAGGTGGTAGTGACAGACAGACCAGGTGGTAGTGACAGACAGACCAAGGTGGTAGTGACAGACAGACCAAGGTGGTAGTGACAGACTGACCAAGGTGGTAGTGACAGACTGACCAAGGTGGTAGTGACAGACAGACCATGGTGGTAGTGACAGACCAAGGTGGTAGTGACAGACAGACCAAGGTGGTAGTGACAGACAGACCATGGTGGTAGTGACAGACTGACCATGGTGGTAGTGACAGACAGACCAAGGTGGTAGTGACAGACAGACCAAGGTGGTAGTGACAGACTGACCATGGTGGTAGTGACAGACAGACCAAGGTGGTAGTGACAGACAGACCAGTGTGGTGGTGACAGACAGACTAAGGTGGTAGTGACAGACAGATCAAGGTGGTAGTGACAGACAGACCAAGGTGGTAGTGACAGACAAACCATGGTGGTAGTGACAGACTGACCATGGTGGTAGTGACAGACAGACCAAGGTGGTAGTGACAGACAAACCATGGTGGTAGTGACAGACAAACCATGGTGGTAGTGACAGACTGACCATGGTGGTAGTGACAGACAGACCAAGGTGGTAGTGACAGACAGACCAGTGTGGTGGTGACAGACAGACTAAGGTGGTAGTGACAGACAGATCAAGGTGGTAGTGACAGACCAAGGTGGTAGTGACAGACAGACCAAGGTGGTAGTGATAGACAGACCAAGGTGGTAGTGACAGACTGACCATGGTGGTAGTGACAGACCAAGGTGGTAGTGACAGACTGACCATGGTGATAGTGACAGACAGATCAAGGTGGTAGTGACAGACAGGTCAAGGTGGTAGTGACAGATCAAGGTGGTAGTGACAGACAGACCAGGGTGGTAGTGACAGACAGACCAGTGTGGTGGTGACAGACAGACTAAGGTGGTAGTGACCAACAGATCAAGGTGGTAGTGACAGATCAAGGTGGTAGTGACAGACAGATCAAGGTGGTAGTGACAGATCAGGGTGGTAGTGACAGACAGACCAGTGTGGTGGTGACAGATCAGGGTGGTAGTGACAGACAGACCAAGGTGGTAGTGACAGACAGACCAGTGTGGTGGTGACAGACCAAGATGGTAGTGACAGACAGACCAAGGGGGTAGTGACAGACCAAGGTGGTAGTGACAGATCAGGGTGGTAGTGAAAGACAGACCAAGGTGGTGGTGACAGACAGACCAATATGGTAGTGACAGACAGACCAGTGTGGTAGTGACAGACAGACCAGTGTGGTGGTGACAGACCAAGGTGGTAGTGACAGATCAGGGTGGTAGTGACAGACAGACCAAGGTGGTAGTGACAGACAGACCAGTGTGGTGGTGACAGACCAAGATGGTAGTGACAGACAGACCAAGGGGGTAGTGACAGACCAAGGTGGTAGTGACAGATCAGGGTGGTAGTGAAAGACAGACCAAGGTGGTGGTGACAGACAGACCAATGTGGTAGTGACAGACAGACCAGTGTGGTGGTGACAGACAGACTAAGGTGGTAGTGACAGACAGACCAGTGTGGTGGTGACAGACCAAGGTGGTAGTGACAGATCAGGGTGGTAGTGACAGACAGACCAAGGTGGTAGTGACAGACAGACCAAGGTGGTAGTGACAGACTGACCATGGTGGTAGTGACAGACTGACCATGGTGGTAGTGACAGACAGACCAAGGTGGTAGTGACAGACAGACCAGTGTGGTGGTGACAGACAGACTAAGGTGGTAGTGACAGACAGACCAGTGTGGTGGTGACAGACCAAGGTGGTAGTGACAGATCAGGGTGGTAGTGACAGACAGACCAAGGTGGTAGTGACAGACAGACCAAGGTGGTAGTGACAGACTGACCATGGTGGTAGTGACAGACTGACCAAGGTGGTAGTGACAGACTGACCAAGGTGGTAGTGACAGACAGACCAAGGTGGTAGTGACAGACAGACCAAGGTGGTAGTGACAGACAGACCAGTGTGGTGGTGACAGACAGACTAAGGTGGTAGTGACAGACAGATCAAGGTGGTAGTGACAGACCAAGGTGGTAGTGACAGACAGACCAAGGTGGTAGTGACAGACTGACCATGATGGTAGTGACAGACCAAGGTGGTAGTGACAGACAGACCAAGGTGGTAGTGACAGACAGACCAAGGTGGTAGTGACAGACAGACCAAGGTGGTAGTGACAGACTGACCAGGGTGGTAGTGACAGACCAAGGTGGTAGTGACAGACCAAGGTGGTAGTGACAGACAGACCAGGGTGTTAGTGACAGACCAAGGTGGTAGTGACAGACAGACCAGGGTGTTAGTGACAGACGAAGGTGGTAGTGACAGACCAGGGTGGTAGTGACAGACAGACCAGGGTGTTAGTGACAGACCAAGGTGGTAGTGACAGACCAGGGTGGTAGTGACAGACAGACCAGGGTGTTAGTGACAGACCAGGGTGGTAGTTACAGACCAAGGTGGTAGTGACAGACAGACCAAGGTGGTAGTGACAGACGAGGGTGGTAGTGACAGACCAAGGTGGTAGTGACAGACAGACCAGGGTGGTAGTGACAGACAGACCAAGGTGGTAGTGACAGACCAGGGTGGTAGTGACAGACAGACCAGGGTGTTAGTTACAGACCAAGGTGGTAGTGACAGACAGACCAAGGTGGTAGTGACAGACAAGGGTGGTAGTGACAGACAGACCAAGGTGGTAGTGACAGACTGACCATGGTGGTAGTGACAGACCAAGGTGGTAGTGACAGACTGACCATGGTGATAGTGACAGACTGACCAAGGTGGTAGTGACAGACAGGTCAAGGTGGTAGTGACAGATCAAGGTGGTAGTGACAGACAGACCAGGGTGGTAGTGACAGACAGACCAGTGTGGTGGTGACAGACAGACTAAGGTGGTAGTGACCAACAGATCAAGGTGGTAGTGACAGATCAAGGTGGTAGTGACAGACAGATCAAGGTGGTAGTGACAGATCAGGGTGGTAGTGACAGACAGACCAGTGTGGTGGTGACAGATCAGGGTGGTAGTGACAGACAGACCAAGGTGGTAGTGACAGACAGACCAGTGTGGTGGTGACAGACCAAGATGGTAGTGACAGACAGACCAAGGGGGTAGTGACAGACCAAGGTGGTAGTGACAGATCAGGGTGGTAGTGAAAGACAGACCAAGGTGGTGGTGACAGACAGACCAATATGGTAGTGACAGACAGACCAGTGTGGTAGTGACAGACAGACCAGTGTGGTGGTGACAGACCAAGGTGGTAGTGACAGATCAGGGTGGTAGTGACAGACAGACCAAGGTGGTAGTGACAGACAGACCAGTGTGGTGGTGACAGACCAAGATGGTAGTGAAAGACAGACCAAGGGGGTAGTGACAGACCAAGGTGGTAGTGACAGATCAGGGTGGTAGTGAAAGACAGACCAAGGTGGTGGTGACAGACAGACCAATGTGGTAGTGACAGACAGACCAGTGTGGTGGTGACAGACAGACTAAGGTGGTAGTGACAGACAGACCAGTGTGGTGGTGACAGACCAAGGTGGTAGTGACAGATCAGGGCAGGTAGTGACAGACAGACCAAGGTGGTAGTGACAGACTGACCATGGTGGTAGTGACAGACTGACCATGGTGGTAGTGACAGACAGGTCAAGGTGGTAGTGACAGATCAAGGTGGTAGTGACAGACAGACCAAGGTGGTAGTGACAGACTGACCATGATGGTAGTGACAGACCAAGGTGGTAGTGACAGACAGACCAAGGTGGTAGTGACAGACCAGGGTGGTAGTGACAGACAGACCAGGGTGTTAGTTACAGACCAAGGTGGTAGTGACAGACAGACTAAGGTGGTAGTGACAGACAGATCAAGGTGGTAGTGACAGACCAAGGTGGTAGTGACAGACAGACCAAGGTGGTAGTGACAGACTGACCATGATGGTAGTGACAGACCAAGGTGGTAGTGACAGACAGACCAAGGTGGTAGTGACAGACAGACCAAGGTGGTAGTGACAGACAGACCAAGGTGGTAGTGACAGACTGACCAGGGTGGTAGTGACAGACCAAGGTGGTAGTGACAGACCAAGGTGGTAGTGACAGACAGACCAGGGTGTTAGTGACAGACCAAGGTGGTAGTGACAGACAGACCAGGGTGTTAGTGACAGACCAAGGTGGTAGTGACAGACCAGGGTGGTAGTGACAGACAGACCAGGGTGTTAGTGACAGACCAAGGTGGTAGTGACAGACCAGGGTGGTAGTGACAGACAGACCAGGGTGTTAGTGACAGACCAGGGTGGTAGTTACAGACCAAGGTGGTAGCGACAGACAGACCAAGGTGGTAGTGACAGACGAGGGTGGTAGTGACAGACCAAGGTGGTAGTGACAGACAGACCAGGGTGGTAGTGACAGACAGACCAAGGTGGTAGTGACAGACCAGGGTGGTAGTGACAGACAGACCAGGGTGTTAGTTACAGACCAAGGTGGTAGTGACAGACAGACCAAGGTGGTAGTGACAGACAAGGGTGGTAGTGACAGACAGACCAGGGTGGTAGTTACAGACCAAGGTGGTAGTGACAGACAGACCAGGGTGGTAGTTACAGGCCAAGGTGGTAGTGACAGACAGACCAGGGTGTTAGTGACAGACCAAGGTGGTAGTGACAGACAGACCAAGGTGGTAGTGACAGACGAGGGTGGTAGTGACAGACCAAGGTGGTAGTGAAAGACAGACCAGGGTGTTAGTGACAGACCAAGGTGGTAGTGACAGACAGACCAGGGTGGTAGTTACAGACAAAGGTGGTAGTGACAGACCAAGGTGGTAGTGACAGACAGACCAAGGTGGTAGTGACAGACAGACCAGGGTGTTAGTGACAGACCAAGGTGGTAGTGACAGACAGACCAAGGTGGTAGTGACAGACAGACCAAGGTGGTAGTGACAGACGAGGGTGGTAGTGACAGACCAAGGTGGTAGTGAAAGACAGACCAGGGTGGTAGTGACAGACAGACCAGGGTGGTAGTGACAGACGAGGGTGGTAGTGACAGACAGACCAAGGTGGTAGTGACAGACAGACCAGGGTGTTAGTGACAGACGAGGGTGGTAGTGACAGACAGACCAAGGTGGTAGTGACAGACAGACCAAGGTGGTAGTGACAGACAGACCAGGGTGTTAGTGACAGATCAGGGTGGTAGTGACAGACAGACCATGGTGGTAGTGACAGACAGACCAAGGTGGTAGTGACAGATCAGGGTGGTAGTGACAGACAGACCAAGATGGTAGTGACAGATCAGGGTGGTAGTGACAGACAGACCAGGGTGGTAGTGACAGACAGACCAGGGTGGTAGTGATAAACCCAGAACTAATATGATAGTGTGCAATGATACTCAGTAACTTTGAAAATAAATTGATTTGAAAATTTGAATGTTCTTTATTTTAAAATAATTTTTTTCAAATAATGAAAAAAAAAATTTCTTAAAAAAAAAAAAAAAACAAGAGAAAGAAATGAACAGCTGAGAAAATACATGCAATAATATCACAGATTCTTTAATAGAGAGATAAAGAGTTTTAAAGATTTTGACTGTTATTTTAAGCCAAATGCTGCGTTGTTTATCTTAATATACTTTAATGATGGTAATAAAGCATTCTGTTAAGGATTTTCAAGAGCCAAAAGTAATTTTTGATAACTTATGGTTTCTTGATTTATTCATTCTAATGCAAAAAGTTTTAATAGTTTACAAGCAGCTAATACTACAATTGGATTTTTTTAACGACTTAACAATATTTTTATAAAAAAGCTAGTAAGCTGTTAAGCTTGTGTACTTTGAATGGTATAAACATTGGTTTATTTAAATAAATCATTAAGCAAAGGGCAGTTTTAAAGTTTTTCTGATTCTTAAAATAGCCTAGACCTTCCCCACTAATATTTATGTTCTCTTAAGAAAAATTCCTAGTTAACAGTATCAACTGAATCCATTAAAGCATACTGAGAACCAGCCAATTTTCTAAAATAAAAATAAAAAATCTTTAAAATTTATTTGAATGCTAAAACTATTGGGTTTATAAATGGCTTGGTTTAAAAATAAATCTCTGCATCCTTTTCATCTGCACAAGTTTCAAATGTGTGTTTAAAAAATATTTATGTTTAACTAATGAGATGCAACAGGTGAAACACATGCAGTGCTGGTGAGGAAGTCAACATGTGCTTATATAAAACCTGAAGGTCTGGTTTACAAGGCATCAAGTTGTGTTATTTTATTACACACATGGGGGGAGGAGAGGGTTTATTAAAAACTTAGTAGGCTTATTTAGTAAAATAAAACAAAAAAAATGGGATTGGTTTGAGGAATAGTCTACTTTCCATGAGTATGTTTAATGCTAACAACACCAGAGAGAAAAAGGTTTAAATTTTACAAATTATATAATAACTAAGGAAAGTCAGGTAAAACGTATTATAGTTATAGCTGAATCCTACTAGAGAGGAAATTACTGAATTGTAAAAGAAGGTGGTTTGGAGTTTGAGTCTACATATACATGAAGGAATATACCTGCATAAATAAATACCAATGGCATATACAGAGATAAGATAGCTTCACACCATTAGGCCAGTTATATGACATTAGCAATGTGGCTCTCTAGTGATCATGCATGTAAACAGCCAAGTTACCAGCTAACCATAACCAAGAGCTAGAAGCTAAACCTAACACGCATCAAAAGTTAATGTGCACTCTATGTACCAAGTCAAGTGTGCTGCTAATATTTCAGTGCCCAGACTAGAACAAAAATTGTCTAATGGATGAAATTAGCTAACCTTTTAATGTAGGTGTCTTATGGCTATGGATGAAATTAACTAACCTATTTATGTATTGATGAAATTAATTAAGCCATTATGTAACTGTCCAATTGATGAAATTAACTGTCTAATGGATGATGTTAACTAGCTCTAATTAATTAAATAAATCCCTTCCAGATTTTTTATAAGAGTTGTAATTAATCTCTTTGTGACAGTTTGATAGATCTTGTGCCATAATATACATTTTTTGTGTTGTAATACATATTAAGTTAACCTTGTTCTGTTATTACGTTATTGTTATGAATCAATTACTGTATCAATGTAGTTTTCTTCCACCAAATTTTTACAACCCTTATATGACATCTGTATATTAAGCCCTATTGCTATAGATCCAATATTATACCAATGTTATTTTCTTCCCCTTTATTTGTAGTACCTGTATAGAGGTAACGTTTGATATTACCTATCCCCTGATGCCACCAAAAGAATAAATAACATAAATATCTAAAGTACAGCTTTTGTTCCAAGCTGTGCCCTTGATAAAGTGAGAAAAATGTGCATCTAAGCTTTCAAGCAAAAAATGGTGCCCTAAACAAACAAACAATGACGCTTCAGCCTGCTGCAGCTTTTCAAGTATAAAAAGAACAACACCACCAGACAACAAGTTTTTTGTAATGATTGACACACGTGACAACACTCAACACAGTGAGCTCGACAAGAAACCAAATCAGTGCTCAACTGGTCATCGTAACACTACAGCCCATGACTGACCCCAAAAAAAGCTCCATGACCAAAAAAAAAAAAAAACAATATCTAGTACACGAAAAGGGAAATAACTAAGAAGAAATATATACAAACATACACAGTGGTCTAGAGGGGGAGAGAGGGCTCTCGTCATCCATAGGCTGCTGGTGTGCCAGTACCAGAGAGGCAGAGTTTACTAGTTGGATACAGCGATTGTTGATTTCAAAGGCTCTGGCCAGCAGAAACTCCCCTGTCCTTCCTACCTCTTCCTCCTCGCCTCCTCCTGTATCACCTGGCTTCTAATTAGTTCAGTAGAGAAAATGCGGGCATGTTAGTCAAGGTCAAGGTTAAAAGTGGCTTCTAGGAGTCCATTTCAGAGGATAGGATTGAACAGTTCCACGTTAGAATTTAAATTGGATACTTCGCTCAAGCAATTTTCATATGTGATTATGCTTGCCGTATTTTAAATATCTGAATCAGGGTTTGTTAATTTGTCTTTTTTTTTAAAAACTACTTTTTTTAAAATATATATTTCTAAGGGAAGCCACTCTGACCAACCTGATTAATTGCAGGATTCCATGAAAGTTTAAGCACCTGAGCTAGGAGACGCTCTCTTTCCTGGAGAGCCAAATCTATGTTCTGGGCATTCTGGTGTAACAGTTCTGTCGGACAGGTCAAATAGAACAGGTGACACATGACAGGCTAGCCGGTCAGTGACAAAACACACACACACACAACAAACCAGACAGTACAGTCAGAGCAGGAACAAACCACACACAACAAACTACTTCAAGTAGAACTGTGTTGTGAAAAAATAAAACATTCCAAACTTTTGGTAGATTTCATCTTACCCGATTCAGCATTGTAAAAAAAAAAAAAAATTGCATGCTTTCCTTTTATTTTAGTTCCTATTTGAGAATTTAGTTTTCTCGTACAAGAATAACATTCTATTACTTTTTATTTAAAATTTGGCAAATCTCCACTTAACTGAATTTCACATTTTATGCTAATAGTAAACTTCCGACAATGAAGAATATTCACTTTATTTTTTTTTCTACATAGAACACTTCCTACCAAATGTTTTCTACATTGCCTACCAAAATTGTGTGCATTATTAACTGCCTACCAATCTCACCCATGTAGCAGTAAAAAAAAAAAAAGTTGGAGCAACCAATGCTGACAGCAGGGTTAACATTACACAAAACAAAACTTTGAATTCACTCATTTTTTTAAAAGTCTTCCCTACACGTGGTGTGATGAATGAATTCAAGCAAGTCTGTTGAACTAAACTGTTCATAAAAAAAATAATAAGTGTACTGATATCTCCCACTCAGTGCTATGTAAATGGACTAGTGCTGTGTAGAAATAAATCGCAGCCATATAAAAATAGCTTACTGTGTAATAGTAATAAAGTGCAGATAGTAAAATAATAGGATACAGCCGATAATAATCATCACCCATAAACCAATGATGGATAAATTTAGAAAAGGGAGCAAGGAGGTGGGGGGGGGGTGTTGTAGAATATTCCCTCTTGTATAGCAATGTTTAAGCTATTAGTACAATGAAGCAGCTCATTAGTTCCGATACATATTGATTTGTTTTTGTTTTTTTTATTTATTTGGTTAGATTTGATGATGACATTGTTATGATGAGAGGGTTAGAACATCTGGGGTAATCTTTTTATCTTGCTACATATGGTCCAACAGGTTGTTGAACAAACACTAAGAAAGTTTGAAAACAGCTACTATGTTAGTCTGTGTTAAAAAAAAAAAAGTAGGGTTTTTTATTTGTTGATGTAGATACCACATCTACCATAGGAAATCATTAGTCAATAGTTGATCAAGTGTTTACAAGAACACATGAAATATATGCTGATAGTGAGATCATTATACAATACAATTAAATTATTAAAAAATAAAATTCCAGTTAGTACTAGTACCCTCTCAAATGCACTGACATATGTCAATGTGTGTGTAATAGACACTAGTCTTCAATCCTTCCAAAGACATAGGTACAAAACTTTTCATTAAAGGTGTTTATTAACCTTATGTCCAGGAAATGAAAGTTTAAATTTATTTTCAGTAAAATTTGTTGTGCAGAAAGTCATCTTTAGCACAATAATAGCACAAGGTGCATGGAGAGGGTTTACCTGTTAATATTACACAAGAGTAACCCCATATTTCTATGGTGGGCAAGCAAATTGCTTGTTGAAGTATCAGCCTTATTTTAAAAATATTTTATAATCTGGACAGACTTTTTAAATTTGGGGGAACCAAGTTCCACTGGTGGGTACTAATACTTTTTTTGTAATAAAAAAATAAATAGACCTCAATGTGGCAACCATTTATGACCTAAAATAAAGGAGAAATTATTGACATGGGGTCACCACACAACAAACCTAGGGGAGACTATTCATTCAAATGGGAGTTATCTTTTACAAATTTGTTTCAAGAGAGGATAGAAAGAGAAAAGGAGTAGCTTCACTTACCTAGGGGAGAGTTTAAAGGTCCAGAGGTCAAGGGGTTAGAGACATGTACTTCATCTGGCTGGATGAGCTCTTCATTATTGCTAACTAGATCCTCTAGGTGACTTAGACTATCCACTTGGTCCTCCTCTGTCATTTGGCTTGTTATGTCTGACTCTCTGTCAAAACAAACATATTTGTTAGCATGCTAAATACAATTTGGGAAGTTGACTTAAACAATCAAAAAACGTATTTTTATACTGCTTGTGCTGTTGATGAAACTAAACCATAAGACAATATATAACCTATGTCAAGCCTTAATATATAAAAGTTCCCTTTTTGAAACTAACAATCCATAGGTCAGACAAAGTTCATGTTCTTGACCCAGGCATATGAAGGGTTGGCATGATAACACTACACCCAGCCACCTTTACTTCCCCTACCATCAGTCAAGTACTCATCAGAGCTGGGTGGACTGAGGTAAGTCCTCCAGACTCAAGCCAGGACAGAGATCTGAACTTAAGATTTTAGGGGTAAGATGCTGAGTGCTCTAACACCCAACCACACCATCCTTAACAAATAAGGGCTACAAAAAAAAACATTTAAATTTGTGATTACAAATGTCAAAGGTAACAAAAAGAATTTCTTACAGCTGAAAACTGGAACAAAACTAACAAAAATATATATATATATTTATCAACCATAGAATTTAACACCAATTTACCTCTCAGCTGCTTTGTCACCTTGCTCTGGCTGTATTAAATTAGGCCTTACAGCGGTACCAGTTTTCTTCAACTCTTCAGCTTTGTCATTGATTAACTTACACCACCTGAGAGAGATCAATCACATGAATGTGGGTAGGGTTTCTTACAAGAGATGACATTGTTTTTAACAAAAAGGCTCCAACATACAATTCTGAACAAAATTGGTGCAATCTTTTACAAGAATTAATTTTTTAATTCTAAAAGCATTATTTTTATCTCCCAATCAGGTTCCATATTCAATATTTTTATGACTTGTTTAGGATTTTATAACCATTTGTATGGTTTATTTCAATTAAATCAAAAAATCTTTTAAATGAGTGATAAAACCTTTCCTGATAATAATAATACAGTGAGTAGAACTTACTTAATTCTAAGGTCTGAAGTAGCAGCTGTAAATTCATACATCTGGGCTCTAACTTCTGATATGTTCACAACGAAAAATGATTTTTTATCTAGAAATTACAAGAAAAAGGTTACACATTAGCAGGATATCAAATAAAACTAGTTTCTAAACACTAACTGCTGTTTTTAAAAGCTTCAGTATTTCATTTAAGTGCTTTAAAATTATAATCAGTTTATGCAGTGTTACTAATGATTAAGTATAGGTTTACGATGTTGTGCTTCTGTGTATCTAGAGTTAGTGTTTAGCTTAAATTGAATTTATAGGTAAAATTTAAAACCAATGTATGAAGCTAGAGGTTACAACATAAATAAATACTCGAGATAAAACAAGGTGAACTCTACTTCACCTGCACCAAAGGCCATCAAGTCCGAAAGGGAAATTTACTTATTTACTTTTCGATATACCAGTGGCTGTTGTAATCAGGTGCACTAAGCCTGTGTTATTCTAACCCACTGTATTAAAGAGCCAGGGAGTCAAGAACCCATGAACAGAAGAACAAAACCAACCTGTTGCTAGGCTCCTTGCTAATAAGTTCTGTAGCCTCAGTACTGGACTGTGTGTGTACTTGTGCTCATCTCTTGCTGACTGGACATTGGTACTTTGACACTTAAGCACATACCTAGTGACACAAATTTTTACATCTTACTTGCCTGAGCTTGGTTATTTATGTTAATCAAGTACACAGTTTTTTCAATTGCTTAACAATGCAGTAAACTAATCTAACGGCATTATAAATTATTTCTTTAGAAAAAAAGAAAGTCTTTGGGTTGCTCTAGTGAGGGTCAGCAACTTTATGTGTAAATAATTTCCTTAATTTACTTCTGCTAGTATATTTTGGGAACTGCCAGAAGTTATATTTTAGTTCTGATACTTTTAAACTATTTTAAGACATGTTCTATGTGCACATTTCCATCTGGAAAAGGCATTTAAGCATGAAGAGTCACATGCTGTAAAAACAAGCTACAAACCTCTCTTCTAGAATAAAAGATCTAACCAAGAAAAAATAATTGACAAGCCCAAGAAAATGTAAAGATGCATGCAACTACTGACCTGTCATCTTGTTTCTGTAATAAGACCAGCATATCATCAAACAATAAAACATGTAGGTCCACTGTACGATGAGATCGAAGCTTCCATGTTAGTGGTCCATCAAAGATCAACCTGCCTTTAGTCAGGTCCAAATTCTGGAATGAAATCAGGCCATATGTGTTAAGTAGAGCATATTTTGTGTATGTGGATAGTGGGTGTTTGGCTTATTCCATATTTCAAACTCTCAATATGCAACAAGTTTTACTACACACTAATAACTGTAAACGTTACACAAGAAATCTTGTGTTTTATATATGTGAAAAAATGTAGTAACTATTTTTGACAAGCCTTAGAACTCTAAAAAGAGAATTACTCAGAGGTTCACCCGCATCTTAGAATCAAACATATCTTAAATAACTATTTTCTTAAAACGATTCAAAACAAAATGTTTCACAAATTTTGCCCATTTTCTATTGAGTTATGAAAATCAAAATTTAAACAACCTTTTCTATTTTTTAGAACATTTGACAGACAATAAACTATGGATGTTTTATTTGCACTCTTTATCTTTTAATGCAATGAACATGATAGTGTTCAAGCAAAAAATGTGCATGGTTTACTGAAGTTTTTGTAACTTCTTAATAGTGTTTGTAGGTTTTGTCATAGGGACTTGATTTAATCTTCAATGAAGCAAAACATTTTTCCACAGCTTTTACTTTGCTAATAATATGTTGACTATACATGACAGCTAACCTTTAGTTCTGCCAGCGCAGGATCTGTTGATGTATCTAATGCACGCTTGTCCAGTTTCTTTTGTATATCTTTTAGCTTGTGAAAATTTTCACACTCCTTCACAGCCTGATTAACATATGCCAATATGTGCTTGCATCTTTCCAGAGCCCGCTCGAGTTTTTTGTATTCTTCACTGGGAGCTAAAATGGAAGTAGATTGCAACGATTTAAAATTCAGACTATGTAGAAACTAATTGGATGGAGTGGCAGGTTAAACATAAAGCTCTCTAAAAATGTAGAACAATGCAGAGTTCACCCAGATTTAGGAGATACCTCGCAAAAAATTTAGACTATGTAATAACTAATTGGATGGAGTGGCACGTTAAACATAAACCAGCTCTCTAAAAATGTAGAACAATGCGGAGTTCACCCAGATTTAAGAGGTACCTGGCAAAAATGAGGGAATTAAAGAGCAGCTGGACAATATACTGGTCGCATCACAGCAACAGACAGGTACTACTTCTTAAGAAAAAAGAAAGTCTTTGGGTTGCTCTAGTAGAGGGTCAGCAACTTTATGTGCAAATAATTTCCTTAATTTAAAGGGAATTAAAGAGCAGTTGGACAATATACTGGTCGCATCATAGCAACAGACAGGTATTACTTTAGCTACATGTAGGTATTTAAATTAAATTAAATTCTTTATCTAGATGGTAAAATAACTCTGTCACAAAAAATGTGTTACATTTACTTACATTGTGTATACTTTAATAAATTATCAATTAACAGAGGATATTTTGTCAACCTCTGCATCTGGGATGGCACTAAATCTTTCAGTTGCAGACGTCTACACAAAGGGTTAGATTCTGCATCCTATGGAAATTTTAAAAATCAAAACCAAATCAGACCTGAAAATATTATTACAGAAATACTTTATTGCTAACAAAATCCAGTCAATAGTCAGTTTTTCAGCTTGTGAAGTATTGAACCAAGAATTGTCTAGACATATTTCTCTAATCTAGTAGGCGTAATATTGAATTCATAATATTGAAATTTAGCAGAACTATGACATACCATGTGGTTAATTGCAGTTTTAGTATTTTAATAACATGTGATCTTAAAATTTATACTACCTCTCTGACAAGAAACAGAACTTACATTTAGAAACTGTTGTAGTTTAGGTTCTTTCCTGGTCTGTTTTTTGAGGAAGTCCAATGCGAAAGCCTGGTTCCTGCAGTACTCGGCACAAATTTTACGAAACCACTCTCCAGCCTGACCATCAAACTAGAAGAAAAAACAACAAATATTTACGTAAAGCTAAACCTGATACTTCTAATGGCTTTACCAAAAACAATATTCTAGTTTAATTAAACTAAGCTTTACATGTTTTATGAGATTTAAAATATAAATTGTAAATTTAAAATATTTATTATTATATTTATTTCTGAAATAAAAAATGCACTTTAACTTGAAATTTTATATACCATTATACACTACAGTCAAATAAAAACATACCCGTTTTAATAAAAGATCACCGACATCTTTAACAACAGGATTAATTTTTACTCTCTCTTTCATATCTTTGGTGACTGTTTCTGTAATGGTAATGTAAACACATTTCATTATACTGGTAAAACACACACTTTGTGTCTGGATTAAGTTTTAGGCTAATGGTGAGCCTACTGTGAACAGATATGACTAATGCAACTAATATAATTTAAGATGGTTTGGTTTTTAAATTATTAAACAAAGATATTCTGCTAATCTTTTAATCATGAATAAGAGACTAAGGTATAATAAATAACAGTATGAGTTTCCATCTATTTTTTTTTAAACATTTCAGTTAGCTATGCTGTGGTAAGTTTTTCCAAAGTTAAATAACAATATTGCAACAACTGAATTTTTTAAAATCCAAACAAATAAAAATCATTAGTTAATTGTTGACTTACCATGTAAGCTAATTAACTCATTCATGGTGGGGAACAGAGCTCTGGCCAGGTCAGCGATGACCCCCTGCTCTTGTAGCATGGGCCGGTTAAACAACAGGTCAATGATCTTTAAATTCCTCAGGTGGGTCCTCTCAGTGTAGAACAGTTCTGTTAACAAGCAGAACAAAAGTTACACATGGGTTTTATATGGCAATTTGATAGCTAATTAATTACTAGTATTGGTTAATTATTAAATGAACAACACAACTGGAAGTTAAAAGCTCTAAATTGTCTTATATGGATAGCTGTTACTTAATAGTATTATAGGTAATTTACACGTGAACAGGATAACTTTAAATTAAACATTTGGATTATTTAAGCTGGATAGCTAGTATCAATTAACTTTTAAAGGAACAACACCGCTTAGGTTAAAAACTCTGGATCATCTTAGATGAATAGCTAGTTACTTAATAGTATTAAGATTGGGAACCTGTGTTTTAGAAGGATAGCTAGATACTTACTAATATTAAAGTTAATTTTTAAATGAACAGAAAAACTTTTTTAAAGTAAAAAAAACTCCAGATTGTCTAATTTGGCATTATGTGCAAATCTTGTCAAAAATTGTCAACAGGACTCAATGCAACAGTATTTTTCTATCCATTATCACTTCATTGAACAGTGGAAAGAAGATGAAGAACAAAAGCCTGAAAAATATAGCATACCATTTATGACCTCCTGACGTTTCTTCTCTTTTGGTTTTAATTTCCTCAAGTTTTCTTCCCCTAAAACTGACTTCAAGGAGGGTAACTCAGTGTCCACATCCAGATCTGAATCATCATGAACCAGCCTGGACACATCATTGATTCTGTCTGTGCTGTTGCTTGGACTTTCAATGCTTCTATAAATTTAGAACAGAACAATGTTAGTCAAAACTAATCAAAAGAATAACTTTTTTTTCTGAACATTGAAATTCTGAAGAAAAAAAACAATTCTAAAATAATTGATATAGAAAATACCTAAGTGTATGATAGTCTTAAACATGGCAATATAAATATATTTTGAAACTATGTCACAGTATTATTTTACAAATTCAATCTCAAGATTCTTCCAGCACTGCATTTTAAGAACAATATTCTTTTTAAACTTAAAAACTGTATCTGCCCTTTCAATCGCAAGGTCTGAAAAGGGAACTTTACATGAAGCTACAAACTATAAAAGGGATTTAGATAAACAACAATATAGCTAAAACTGAATTATTTATAAGCTTACCTGTTGGAAATACTGGATGCTGAAGAGCTACCAGACTGACTAAGTGCCTTAAATGTCTCTGGGTTCACATCAACATCACTGCATTATAAAATTTAGGCTTTTTTAATATATATATCTTGACCATATTAAAAATCAAATGAAAACATTATTTTTTTAAATTAGAAAAGTTAAAGATTATTATAGGAATTCTAGAATATTTTTTTTAAACACTGGTATTTTTTTGTACCTTTTAGCTCTACGAGTGGGCCGGTCTCCTTTCTGTAAACAATAGATAATGAAAAACAAGTCAAAGATTCGAATAAAAATGTTTACAACTCTTCATGAATTTGCATTTTAGGATCAAACAGAACAGCAGCTGCAAACTACCAATATAAATAATTTGCTATTTTTCAATAACCATATGTCACAGTCACACTGGCAACATTTTTTATGTTTCCTACATGAAATTTTTAACTAACCATTAACCTAATATGTTTATTTTTTATATTTTAAACCAGCTTTTATCCTAACAACATTCAACAAGAACTGAGCTTCAAAAAGTATATTTACCTCTCCTTTATTATTTAAGCTGCCTGTCCGATTAAGGTCTGAGCTACCCTTTCTGTAAACATATGAATAGTCATATTAAAGTTCATCAGGTGTATATTAAACAAAGTCTAAACAGCATAGCCTTGCAATTAATTAATTATGCATCTAAATTAGTAATCACAAAACAACGTTTAAGAAATTGAAATCCGACCCGGCTTTAATTTTTAAACTGACTGAATCTTAGTTAACCATCTTTATCTCACCCTTTCCTAAAAATACAGAAAACCAAACAGCCTGAAATTTTCTTACTTTTCTTAACTTACCTTTCACGGTCACCAGTTTCCAACTTGGCTAGCGCTGCACCAGGCCCCGGACCTGTAGGACTCAGCTCATAGCGGTTGACTAAGGAGCTAACTGAGTGCCCCACGGGAAGACCAGCTATAAGGGAAAGGACGGAAGCTAGAGAAGTCACAGGACAGAGAGAGGTGCCACAGGAGAGGTGGGAGGGAGGAATGAAAGATTGTTGTGATGATTAAGATTAATGGAATGATCAGATATAAGGTAGAGTTACAGGGGGAAAGAGGTGGGGTGGGGGCAAATAAAAAAAAAGTCAAGCCAAAAGCAATAAAAAAAAAAAATTATAATAAAGCATGCAAAACATTTAAAAATGCTACCATAAGTGCTTTACATCTAAAGTGCTTTCCTGCTGTTTAATTAAATAGTTGTTCTTAAGATATTTATTTATAATTTGCTTCGTAATTGTTTTTTTATTGTTTTGAATTGTACAATATCATTTTTATCTGATCAAGAGAACTCCACAGTACCTAACTAGACCCATGTTTACAAAAGCTTAACTGATGTTTAAAAATATTTTGTATGACATGGTTAACTATGTGATAATTTACTTCAATGAAAATTTTTTTAAAAACATATTACCATTCAAGGCAAACAAAAAAAAAAATGTATTTTTAAATTAAAAAAAAAATTGATGAGAGATCTAAGATGAGAAAAAACATTTCTAGTGTCAAATTTTGAAAAATGAAAGATCTACAAGACTGAACACACAACGGGAAATAAAGCAGAAAGGTAAAAATGGTGTTCCTGTAGTGCAGCTACAATGGTTTTTGGATCAATCGTTTTACAATTAAATCTCTAACAGCAAATACTAAGCAATTTAAATCCAAGTGATAAACAGCTTTAAAGATGAAAAAATTTAAAGGCATTATTTATTTGTAGGATATTTTAAAAATCAAACAGCTGGTTCAGGGGTAGATATAAATTCTAAGCACCAAGTCTACAAGTTCAGCTTCTTGATTTATCACACGCAAAGTGATAAGATCAAAGTCAACTATCAACATTTAAACCAAACATTTTTTTGTAAAAAAAAAAAATCTAATGGATTTAGACATTTAATGGCTATTTAACAGAAGTGTTTTTTGTATCAATATGAAATAGCCTGATATGCAGCTAACTTGTGTCATTCCTTGCCAAACGTTCTGATCTATTCAATTAGTAATAACCTTACAATTAATAGCATTTCATATATACTTCAGCCAAGTTACATTGAAAGTCCATTATTATACAGCAAGAAGAAAGTGACATAACATATACTACAGCTTATTACAGGAGTAAAGTGTTACGGGGCATATGAAGGATGATGAGAAATGAGAACAGTAGATGATAGAGCTAGTGTTAGTAAGTGGGTTCTAATTCTAAAAGAAAAAAACCTTAGGATAGTAGTAGTTCATGCATAGCTCAAATAGTTTTGTTATGTCTTTTTGGGTTTACTGAGCAGAAGAATATGAAATAGGTATTCAACTGTTGAGAATATAACTAGTTTTAGTCAAATTTTCTAATTCTGACATTAAAGTTAAAAGAAAAAAAGGAAATCGCTTAAAAAAACTAGAACAACATGCCCTATAAAATCAAAATTAGATTAAAATAAATTTAAAACTAAAAAACCTACCAAGTTCTGAATTGTCTTCTTTTGGATATGGTTGTGTGGTTGCTGCTGTGTTAATCTCTGATCCAGGTCGTGGTGGGGGCTCAATGTGAGCAACTGTTACAGAGAGCAGCAATTAGAGGTCAGCTAACACTATGTGAGACTAGAATGGTGGCAGTAGAGTATTCAATCAGATGTGATTGTCCTTGGGGTGGAGGATGGGGCTGCTTTCATTACATCCGCATATGAAGAGATTATGTGGTCATCAAAACGGTCAGGTTTAACAGTCAGGTACACATTAGAGCAATGGATCTTAACCTGGGTTCTTGATTCAGTCTCAAGGGTTCGGCTGAGGTAAAGACTTACACCCGATATGCAATAAGATTTCATCAGTGCGGACGATAGAACTATAAAGAAAAGTTCTGTGAATATGCATATGAAACCGGTGGGGTTCAGTACCTCCTAAAAAATTAAGAAGCACTATACTGGAGTTATTGAGTCAACCGAGTGATTCTGCTCAAATCAAAGGGAGTAACTGCTCTATTGTAATAAGAAACAGGGAATATCTAATAAACATTTAGTACACTGTGTGGATTGAAGGTTACCTGGCTGGTTGTAACTAATCCTTCTGTTTGGAATGGCATTGATAAGCTTCACTGCTGTGCTTCCTCTTTTCTTAGGCTTGCCTCCACAAACTTCAGTGATTTCTTCAATGCACTGTTTGTGTAATGTCATCTTACAGCCTAGATGAAAACAGAGAGGCAAATCGAAACACTGGAAAAAATCCTGATATAGTAGTTTAAAAACACTATGGCTTGTTCTAAAACTATTGTTTACATTAATGTTACAACCTATGTTGGAGAACAACAATCCACAGAAAATAAATCTGCATTCTGGATTTAACAGTTTTAATAAAAAAAACTGGCTTGTCCTTAAAATTATTGATAATGGCAGATATTGAATAGTGCAAGAGAAAGGAACTGTCTTAGAAAGATTTCCTATATCAGGTCTGCAAAAGCTGCAATGTTAAAAAGGTGATGTTAGCTTTTCGCTTTAGCTTGAAGGAAAAACTTTCTGAGACTGATTTCTTTTTAATGACTTTCTTGCAGTCCATCCATTCAAATTTAAATCCTGCATTAAGTATTAGGGGTAATATTTAGTTCAGATGGAGTTAACAAAATCCTTATTTCAATGATTTGCAGGACAAGTTTTAAACCAAAAAAAAATAAAAGAGTGCTACAGGAACTCATGATTAATTTAGTAAAGATTCAGCAAAAGCCAAATTAGAAATAGAAGGATGTTCCCACAACAAAAAAGTAAGAATAAATTCTGTAGGAGCCGACCAAAAACTTACTCTGGCACTGAAATCCCTGACAGCCAACTCCCCATAGCAGTCCTCCACAAAAGTTGCAGTTTGTGGTCAGGCAGAAGTGTTGTAGATTAAACTGATGTCCCTTTACATCCTACAAGATGACAAGGCATTCACTTCAGTGTCATCAATAACATTCATAATTAGTTACTATGGTACTAATCAATAACCCAAAACCCACAGATTCAGTTAGCTTGTATAGATGATATTAGCCCAACTCAAATAACCTGAGCCCTAGAGTAAAATTGAATTCCTAACCTCAGCCCTAAAAATTGTCATTGTGACTATACCAACAGCATGTGGGTATCATTAGTCTATAAGAACGATTAGTTTTAACACAATGAAGCCTAGCGAATATCTTAGGCTTTCTTAAGCTGTGTCAAGTAATCATCATCTTTTCCCGTTTGTGCACAAGAAATTGGGGCAGATGAAGTAGAGTTCATGTTTCAATGACCTCAGGATACAAGGAGATAGTGTGGTCAGCACTAACATGAGTTAGATCCCCATCAGAGCTAGGTGGACTCAGGGACATTCTACTGATTTGAACTCAAGACTTTCAGGTTAGTAGTCTAGCTCTCTACCACTAGGCCACGCCATCCCTATGTCGATATGTCGAGTAATATAATCCCTTTAAGTTATAGTTCAAGCTAAAATCAAACCAACGACTATTCACCTTGGCTCTACTGGATTTAGATCCAAAAACCTTTATACTCCTCTTATCTTTCATCATGAAGGTCTGAACTCTCTCAAGTGTAGCATTGTGGTTGGACTTTGATCCCACCCACAATCGCAGGAATGTGGCCAGGGCCCAGGCTGTAGCCTGGTCCTTCTCTGGTCGGGCATTGTCATCAGGCCTGCAAAGACAGACAAGGACAGTATTGTATTGTGTGATAGAAGAAACAATTGTGACAACTGCATGACATTGTCATCAGGCCTGTAGAGACATGCACAGTATTGTATTGTCTGATAGAAGAAACAATTGTGACAACTGCATGACATTGTCACCAGGCCTGTAGAGATAGGGACAGTATTGTATTGTCTGATAGAAGAAACAATTGTGACAACTGCATGACATTGTTATCTAGTTTGTAGAGACATGGACAGTATTGTATTGTCTGATAGAAGAAATAATTGTGACATCTGCATGACATTGTCACCAGGCCTGTAGAGATAGGGACAGTATTGTATTGTCTGATAGAAGAAACAATTGTGACAACTGCATGACATTGTCACCAGGCCTGTAGAGATAGGGACAGTATTGTATTGTCTGATAGAAGAAACAATTGTGACAACTGCATGACATTGTCATCTAGCTGGTAGAGACAAGGACAGTATTGTATTGTCTGATAGAAGAAACAATTGTGACAACTGCATGACATTGTCATCAGGCCTGTAGAGACAGAGATGGACAGTATTGTATTGTCTGATAGAAGAAACAATTGTGACAACTGCATGACATTGTCATCAGGCCTGCAAAGACAGACAAGGATAGTATTGTATTGTCTGATAGAAGAAACAATTGTGACAACTGCATGACATTGTCATCTAGCTGGTAGAGACATGGACAGTATTGTATTGTCTGATAGACGAAACAATTGTGACAACTGCATGACATTGTCATCAGGCCTGCAAAGACAGACATGGACAGTATTGTAATGTCTGATAGAAGAAACAATTGTGACAACTGCATGACATTGTCATCAGGCCTGCAAAGACAGACATGGACAGTATTGTATTGTCTGATAGAAGAAACAATTGTGACAACTGCATAACATTGTCATCAGGCCTGCAAAGAAAGACATGGACAGTATTGTATTGTCTGATAGAAGAAACAATTGTGACAACTGCATGACATTGTCATCAGGCCTGCAAAGAAAGACATGGACAGTATTGTATTGTCTGATAGAAGAAACAATTGTGACAACTGCATGACATTGTCATCAGGCCTGCAAAGAAAGACATGGACAGTATTGTATTGTCTGATAGAAGAAACAATTGTGACAACTGCATGACATTGCCATCAGGCCTGCAAAGACAGACATGGACAGTATTGTATTGTCTGATAGAAGAAACAATTGTGACAACTGCATGACATTGTCATCAGGCCTGTGGAGACATGGACAGTATTGTATTGTCTGATAGAAGAAACAATTGTGACAACTGCATGACATTGTTATCTAGTTTGTAGAGACATGCACAGTATTGTATTGTCTGATAGAAGAAACAATTGTGACAACTGCATGACATTGTCATCAGGCCTGTAGAGACATGGACAGTATTGTATTGTCTGATAGAAAAACAATTGTGACAACTGCATGACATTGTCATCAGGCCTGTAGAGACAGACATGGACAGTATTGTATTGTCTGATAGAAGAAACAATTGTGACAACTGCACGACATTGTCATCAGGCCTGTAGAGACATGGACAGTATTGTATTGTCTGATAGAAGAAACAATTGTGACAACTGCATGACATTGTCATCAGACCTGCAAAGACAGACATGGACAGTATTATATTGTCTGATAAAAGAAACAATTGTGACAACTGCATGATATTGTTATCTAGCTTGTACAGACAAGGAAACTAGTGTATTGTCTGATAGAAAAACAATTGCGACAACTGCATGCCATTGCTGACAATCCTGTAGAAACATGGATAGTATTAAAAACAATAATTAAGACAACTGTTCAGTATTGACTGATAAGCAACACTAGTTGTGAGCCTACAAAAAAAAGGTATGAAGTTAAACATAACTGACAAGTCTCTCTTACCCTAGGCTTTCCAAAATAGGAATTAAGAGTTCTTCAGCAGTCTTGATTTCTGCAGCTCTGTCCATGTTTTCATGCAGCTTTTGTCCCCCATAAAAGTTCAGCATACCTAAAACAGATCATAAAAATATATGTATACATGGGCTAACTGCAACAAACAAGCACTAATTTGAGAAGTGGAAACAAATTTTTTATTTTAAATAAATTGACAAACAAACTGTGCTTATAAAACAATCAAAACTCCAGATGCTAGAAAGCCTTTCAATAATAAGTGATGTAAATAAAGTAATATTTACTTTAAACAGAATGCCTAATGTTATTTAAATACAAGGGCTCTTAAATTCTAGGCAGCCCCAACTGCTTTACAACATAAGCAATACCTAAGTCTTTTTTGCTCCTGAAGTCACTGAGTAGTTCATTGATTTCATTCTGTACCGAAAGTCTAGATGCTTGAAACATTGTCTTCAGAACAGACTCATTGTCTGTCTTTGTGGCACTTGTTGTTAAGATGTTGTCTATTTGACTAATGAGGTTGTCTTCAACTGATATGCACAGGGGCTAAAAAAGCATATACAGTTACAAATATTCAGTTTAAAACTTCTTTTTAATTTTAAGCCTAGGGTATCATATAGACCAACTAGTATTTCACAATCAATACGTCACAAAAAAATCATGAAGTTGGTTTAAACCAGGTATATATTTTACAATCAATATGTAACCCTAATCTTGGAGCATGTTGAAATCAGTTGGGTACAAGTTTTATATAAAAAAAAAAGATTAGCTGAATGACTATGTTTAAATCAGGTACATCTTCTATAAGGAATACTATAAGGAATACATTTCTAGAAATAGTGAATGTTAAAATCATGTACAAGTTTCAAAAGAAACTTGCTTCCAGAAATACTGAGTTAGTAAAAGCAGGTAAGTTGGACCAAGAAATAGCCAGATGTCAGCCAACAACTGGCTTTAAAATTTTAGATGCAGCTCTTTAACTTAGCTATAACATTTACTCTATTCCCCCCCCCCCCCCTTATTAATTTTTAAACGTTTAAGGGTATGGAAAGAAAATTAGCTACTGTGACAAGACAGTCACTATCGATATATATCGAGTTAACCTGTTTTAATGACTAAACCTTATGGAGGAATGTTGCTGCCGGCACTATACTCAGCTGCCTTTTTTTTTTCATTTAAATCTTGTATATATCATAGTTGGGCGTATTCAGATGTTCTACATACTCAAGCCAGCAAAGAACTGCTCAAGACTTCCTGGTAACTAATCTGGCCCTCTACCAATGAATCCCCTTTATTAAAAATTTCTACATAGTATAATGGACAACTTACTGCAGTTTGTGCAACAAAAGTTGAATAGATTTCATAAGCCCACTTTCTCAGTTCATTTTTACTGGCTGTGCTACGGCTAAACTGATCCGAAATTATATGAAAAAGCTGGAAAATAGAAAAAAATTACAGCATGATACAACAATCACTTTTATTTCAACCACAGCCAACATTATTCAAGTTGAAACATTTAAATTTGCCTTTCAGATAATACTATTTGTAAATTTCTCTTGAACTTAGAAAATCAAAAAGGGCAGTCTATTTTAAGTCAATGTAAAATTGATTTTTTAGCAAGTGACAGTTAACGTGTAATCATTTTCAAACAAATCTAAGAGGGTTATTTGCTCCAATCAATATATGAAGTAACGATTACTAATTTAAAATCTGCATTTGCTTCTATCTAAAATAAATAAAATACTTATGTTAATCAGTGAAGCAATTAATTATATAAGAAATGAATGAAATTTGAAATTTTTATAACATTTGAGTGTGAATTTGTAAATGGACTTACCACTGGAGAGGGATCACTGTTAGAGATAAGGTAGTTCAAAAATATGGCCATATGAGCTGGTTTAGACTCCAATAGTTTGATGTCTGCAAAAGGTCCTGGGTCATTGGCCTGTGGATGAGATAGTACAGGTTAGATAGAGGTATGAATGTTGCCACTGGATCATTGGTTTGTGGATTAGATCGTTGGATCCTGGGTTTGTAGATGGTCCTGAGTTTAGTTGCTGTTAAGCCAGTCTTTTATGTGCTGAAGAGACAATCAGCGAAAAAAAAAAAAAATCAGCCAGCCAATGTTTGCTGTAGTTGAGTTTTCAAAAAGCAAGGAACAAATGTGCCATGTCATGATTGTCAGATATAAAAAACAAAATGTCTTACTGGTATTACTTCATCACAAAAATTAAATGACAGAGAATGTTAAGCTTTTTTTTCATTTCCCTAAACAAATTGTTGTTTTCTTAAACTTTAATGTAAGTTAAAAAAAGGTCATTAACTGTATTTATTTAACATTATATTCCTTTTAAAATCCTACTGTATAACCCCAACTAGATGTTAGAAAGAATAAATTAAATTTTTTATTTTATATAAAGATGAGTTTGTATAGTAATATGTAGTTGGATAAGAAATATAAAAACCACTGACATATGGTATGCTATTATAAATGAATATAAATGTCTAATGATTAGACTACAGGGCAAGAGAATATATGAGTTTTTGTCTGCAGTATGTTAAGGCTAGATAGCGTACTGTGTTATAATGCCTGTTTGACTTGTCCCTTCCACATACCAGAGTATACACAGCAGCAGCTTTCATGCATGGCTTGTTGCTAATGATTTACAGGTGTGACACAATTGTTTGATAATATCTGATGCAAGGAATTTATTCATGTATGTTAACAATGCAGTCATTTTATACTGGCTGCACATAAGGGAACGAAGACTCTTCAACTATATTTTTGGTTATTGGTTACAATTAGTTGGAGAAGTAAATGATTGTTTACTATATATTTTTCTATGTATCTTTCTAGTGTTTGTAAATGTAAAATGTGATAGCTTTAATGAAAAGAGTTTAAGCTAACTGGATTATTTTATATAATGCTAATGTTAAAACTACTAAAAAAAAAAGCACTGACTGGTATAAAGTCGCTATGATATAGTTCAGCATTTGGAAACTTATTTCAGAAAATACTATGTTGAAACCTGACTCCATAAGCATGATAAACAATAGTGTTTGATCACCATACACAAAAAATATTCAAGTACTTCTAATATTCTTTCAAGTTTATACAGTTGTAAATAGCAGCTGTAGTTCAACTATCAATACAATAATTATAAAATTATAAAAAAAGAAAGAAATGTTTTCTTTAATTAGATTTATCTGTGTGTATTCCTAGTCTGTTTGTTAAAAGGTATAATTAAAAATTATTAGTAACTGATTATATGAATAATAATAATAATAAACACCTATCAGTTAGGGCATACTGTATAGTATAAGTTAAAAGAATGATTTAATAAGTAAACTGTTACACAAAGCTGGATTACAAGATGTGTGCTGCACCTGAAACTGTTAGAATGTACCTTAACAAAATATGTTAATGTGAATAACCCATAGCCTAGTGCAAGAGAAGAAACAATGATATAAGTACTTCTGGAAGATGGGCATAGCCCTCATTTGGCTAAATGCACATGCTGAAATTTCAAAATAACCAGACCTCTCAAAAAAAAATAATTTGGCATATAAATATTAAGATGTTTAAAAATGTGTATAAACATTTTTTAAATTTATTTATGTATATATATATAAAGTTAATTTTAAATACGATTTCTTTGGTTTTTTTTTATGAAAGTGGAAAAATTTAAGCAAAATTGATCGACAGTTGGAGCTGTTTTTGAAATTTCTGCTTTTCGGCTTTAACAATAAGGGATGACCCCATGGAAGTTGGGTGGAGAGCCACCAGAACGCTCTCAACTCCTTCCAAAAATAGAACTGTACAAGACTACTCTACGAAGCTGAGCTAGGAAAGCGGCAATAACCTCAGGGCTGGTGATCTTAACCAGGAAAGGGGACGTAGGCCTTCCTCCCACAATCAAGGGAAGCTCCAGCAACTGTAAACAAAGATACTCACAATAACTATGCTGGTCAGAGTGCACTATTTGTAAAGCTGCTAGATTAAATTTTTAGGCTATTTTTCAAACCAATGTAAAAAAAAACTATGGACTCTTCTGAAAAAAAAGGGGGTGTTAATTTGTTGATGGAAAGCAAATTATTACAAGTATTCTTATCATCAACGGTAATGCTAGCCCTAAACTATGTTATAACTTTCCTAGCAACACCATAACTTTATTAGAAGAAGTTCATTTTAAAACAATGGCTGAAAAACAGTAACTTTATTAGAAGTCCATTTTAAAACAATGGCTGAAAAACAGTAACTTTATTAGAAGAAGTCCATTTTCAAACAATGGCTGAAAAACAATCCAAAATATATAAAAATTCTCTTGAGTATGTTGCACTCTACTAGTTAACCAAATCTATTCTGTCTATAGGCAAAAAAACCCAGTGAGGATAGACAAGCTGAACAGGTTAAAGGAAAGGAGAAAAAAAAATCTACCTGGTCATCATCAGAGTGGACATCTTCATCATCTATTGTTATGATATCCTGACTTCCTGTCATCATGGAATCCTGCACCACCACAAAATAAAAAACAAAACACTTCTTTAAAGCTGCATACAGGAGAATACTCTAAAACTTTTCATGTTTGGCAGAAATTTAAAAAAAATTCAACCTTTTAAGTTGAGCAGTCAAGAAATGCATCAAGTTTCATTAGAACTTTACTTCACAACTATATCCTGTTCTTTTTTTTTTATTAAGCTCAACAAGTTTAATTATCAACTTACAAAACAATAAGCAAACCAAAGTTTATGTAAAGTTTTAAATATAAATATAAATTTTGATAAATATAATTTTTTAAAGTGATTTTTATTTCATTTTGTGCAGAGAAATAAAATTAATATTAAATTACATAAAATCGAAGCAGTTGTCCTTCAAATCAAAATTTTTAAAATAAAAAAAATAGTATTTAGACATGCGCAATGCTAAAGTGCTTTTTTGCAACTTGGTTTTCACTCTTTCAACTTGTCAAATAAACTGACATTATTTTCATTTCAAAAAAAAAAAAAAAATTTACATGTTGAATAACCAACAGAAAAGTATGTTGAACAACCAACAGAATAGTAAGATTAAAGTCCATTGACTTATTGAGCTAAAGCATTTTAGAGCTTAACAAAATTACTAGATTCTCTTGTTTAATTTTTTTTTTTCACCAACATTTCACCTCTTTCTACAAATGAGGAAAGACATTTAAACTTTTAAAAAAAATTTGGTGAGAAATTTCAAGCCATGAATTCGTTAAGCATCAGGTAACTTTACCTTCCAGCAAACTTTGAAAAAGACACTAATTAGTATATTACACGGTCTGCCTCAAAGTTTTTATTCTATGAATGAAGTGTACAAAGAGAGGAGCAGTAAAAAAAAAAAAAACTCCTGACATTTTACTTACCTCCATTTCCTGGCCATTGTGGCGGCTGTGTGGATCATTGGGTGTGGGGGAAATGCTGGGGCTGGTTTGTGGGGAGTCAGACATGCTACCAAGATCAGATGTTGTAGTTGGTACTGAAGAGGCCTAGAGAGAAAAAAAAGATAACACCATTTGTACATAAATACAGCACAGATAGATATCATAACGTTAACAATCAATCATGGAGCAGTTATTTCAAGCCTTGGTTTGTTTATAGATACACCACAAAGATCATGTTTATTAAGTTAACTAACAATGAGTGAACAATTGTTTCAAGCCTAGGTCGTTAGCTGTTTGCAAGCAATGTGTTGTATAATGAATGCAAGTACAAAACTATGATTCATTAGTTAGCTAAGGACCTACATATAATAGGATTACACAACTACACTTCCTATTAAATAAGTTAACTATCTACTGCTAATCTTCACCTTCTTAAGAAGCTTTTGAAAAACAGATTTCTCCATAATAAATCCACATTTGAAATATGTGTATATCAAAACATGTGAAGTACACAGTGTATAACCAGCTTTTAGAGAACACAGAACAGACAAGTTTAGTGGACTGCACACTAGAACTTTGGCCTACAAACACACTAGGTGTGGCACTCATGTGCTGACATATGTAGTAAACCAGGTCAACACATCTACCAGATGATGCATAGGGTACAGAGTGATCTTAAGCCAATGATCTTATGATGAAACTTGGCCCACATGTCCTTGCAACCAGTCCATACACTTATTCATCCAATACATCTTATTTGGGTTTTTGGTTTTGTGAAGTGTTATGTTTATGTATGGTTGTGTGTGGATGTGCTTGTGTATGTGTATGAATGTTTATTCGTAGAAATAAAAACAGGTGATGATGATTACATTACACAAACCAAAAGGAAATTAAATATTCCAATATATATATATATATATATATATATATATATATATATATATATATATATATATATATATACTAGCTGCATCCCGTGCTCCGCCACGGTAAATCTTTTTTAAATGTACCAACTTGGGAACAGAACAGAACAAAACTAAACACAACACAAACGAACGCAAAAAAAAAAAAAAAAAAAAAAAAACCAAAAAACAAACATAACACTCATAACATAAACACAATTTAATTGTAATCATTAAGGCATATTGCTCACAGTCTAGCCCGTAGCGCCAAATCGCGCCCTTTCCGGTGATTTGCGCCCCCCTCAAACTTTCGATTTGCACCCCTGTCCCCCCGCCCTAAAACTTTCGATTTCCACCCCCCCCCCCTCGCGCAATTTTTTCCAACCCACTTTGGCGCCCCCTAAGGTCGGCACCCGGGGACATATGCCCCCCCCCCCCTCGCTACGCCTCTCCTATAAAACCCGAAAGATAGAATAATAATTAGAAAACTGTATAAATAATAGGCAGTATCTATAATATCCGTGTTTTACCTACAATATTTCACTTTATCCATTCACGCACTTTTTTTCCAGTACTTTAAATTTTAAAAATTTACAATAGAGTTTCATAACTAAAACCATTGCGCACCTAATGAACGTGATGACGCGTCTATAATAGTTGATTAAAAATTATAAGTAATAAACAGTAAGGCCTACATTCAGTGAAAAAAATAAATAAAAGATTGCCTTTTATCAATCCTGCTAATTATAATTTTCTAACAATAATTTCCTCTTACACATCCGAATAATTTGCATTCACATTTTGCTAATTATATTATTGCAACACTAATTCCTTCTATGACGAACGTATATTTGCATTCACATTTTTTATTAGCGTGAGTTTAATGTATTTTTAAATTACCTCCTTTGTCAAAATTAGAAAAAAAGAATTAAATTAATTTGATTTTTCTACCGTACTGTTATTATGTTATTAAAATGTATCCACTTTTTCTAGGAATATTAACGAAAACTATATTTGACATTGATCCTTTTAATATGTTTTAGCAATGTGCGTGTATTTAATATTTTCTTGACGTTATGCGAAAGAGTAAAAACCGTGGCAATTATAAAATAGCTTAATGCCGCTATATAAACAAACCCTACTCTATTACTTATAATAAGACACTGCGGTGCACTGAAAAGCACAGCATGGTGCGAATGTTTACTTTTATGGTTCCAAAAGCTATAGCGATGACGGACGGACGGACGGAAGGAAGGAAGGACAGACACAGCCCGCTTATATTATAGATATATATATATATATATATATATATATATATATATATAAGCTAATTTTTTATTTGCTAAGATTTAAATCTAGTAATATTCAGCCTTAGTTAATTACTACCAGATATCAGTTGTGTATTAATTGAACTTAAAATGGGTATCCCCAAGCAGAGCTTATCAAACTGGTTAATAAAAGCTATAAAATAATGTGTTTATATAAATAAATGAACATTTAAATTAGAATACAAGTCCCTAAACATATCCTTAGCCTAAGATTTCCCTACTATTAAGAGGCTAATGTTAATTTATTTATATTTACTTCAAGAGTTTTGCTCGCCATATTTAAATCATCATTTAATCAAAGATATTCAATAACTTCCTCCCTATGTAAACTGAAGTACCTTTCAGCCAATTAAAGAAAGAAAATAATAAACACAGGCATATCCAGCCAGCATGACATTCTGTGTGCACTAGATCAACAAGACCAAGAAAAACATTACTTTATTATCTTAATTACTGGTGAATTTTTTTTTCTACATCAATTAATAGGCATAGGGTTCCAACATATTTAGTTTCATTTTGCCAATTAGGCAACCATGAGTTGAAGTAATGATTTCGTGTTTTCAATTCTCTTTTTAATTATACCAGGACCATTCTACCCATCAATATATATTTGCTGGGAGATATAGGCTGCTTTACTTGTATGTTGCCTTTCCCAGTCTGGTATGAGAAAATAACTAGATCTAGTATGTTTCAGTCACTGTAGAAAAAAAAAACCAGCTTAATAGGATATGCCTGTAATCCTTTAATAACCATGTCAGTGCGCAAAATATTTGAAGTGAAAATGTTGTGTAAAAATATAAAAAAAAATTATTTGGTGAATTTTAAAAAAAAAAGCTTAAAATAAAATGTGACTGTTTCAAGTGGGATTAATAGGAAGAGAAGGTGGATGTGCAAGATGGTTTTTTAAAGAAAAGTGTAATGTGTAAAAACAATTTTTGATGAATATGTGATTGCATAAGATTTTTTAAAGAAGCAAAAAGGGTTGTACAAAATGAGCATTAAAAGATGTGAATGTATAAAGCGAGTGTACCAAAGAAAATAAAGAGAATATGGACGATATGTAAGATGAGTGTATAAAAGTATAAACGAGAATGTGGATGTCGGATGAGTGTAAAAGAGAATGTGGATATGTAAGATGAGTGTATAAAAGAGAACTTTGGCTGTGCCAGACAACTGTATACCAGAGAATGTGGATGAATAAGACAAGTGTATAAAAGAGAATGTGTAGGTGTCAGTGACGTGTGCATAAGAGAATGTAGATATACACCTTGTTGCTATTCCCCACGTGTGAGAAGATTGAGTGTGTAGGATACTGGAGCTTTGTTTAGCTTTAAAACAGATATTCATGCAACAATAAAACCCAAACATCAGAAGGCAACTTCAACATGCACTGAACAAAAAAAAAATTAAATGTTAACAAGTCCCTAAGGCACTCACAAAACATGGTTAACTTTCTCAAAACATGCAATATTTGTATTTAGCCCGAAACAAATCTTGCTATAACTATAACTGGTTATTAACGGCATTGTTGTAATTCAAAGGTCATGCAAGGACACCAGGTTTACCAAGTAACCAGAACCAATACCCTTAACTAAAAAAAGAGTAAGATTTTTTCTTCTACACAATAGCCAAATCATCCCCTTTAACCAACTCTTTTCTTTTCCATTTAATGTGTATCTTTTAAACTGCTTAAACTTAAAGCTACTTTGTTTAATTCTTGAAATATGAGCCAAAATATAAATTTTAAAAAAAAAAAAAAAAACCAACCAAACCAACAAATACATAAAGAAAATTTCAAATGTTTTTAAAATTTGGAATATAAAACAAGAGAAAATAAAACAACAATGAAAAAAAGATGTTAATAGGTAAAGATTACCCTTTTCAGATGATAAAAACGTTTCTTGGCCTGGGAAATCAGAAGTTAAACTAAGGACAAGTAGTACTAACAAAAAACAGTTCGACAAGTATTTAAAATGTGGATTTATAGTGGGAAATTTTAAGTACAGAAACTCTGAAAATAAAGATTTTGTGTATACCTGTTGTTTAAGAACTTTTGTTTATAAATACAGCATAAATGAGTAATTTTAAAAAAATTGTTTATTGGGCTATTTCATTATATTTCACGATTTTTTTTTTTGCAAACATTTTAAATTGTCAGAATTGATAGTTTAGAACAAATGTAGTATTGATCTGTAAACTTCTAAACTCACAAAGCAATTTAATTTAGCAGTAGTATTGTATCAATGTATAAAGGGAGCAAAATTCAACTTTCACAAATGTTTTTATTTCAGGAAAAAAAAAATACTGTACTATTTTTTTTATATCCAATAAAGAATTCTAATCAAAACTTAATTAAAAAGTGGAATTCTTTAAGATAAATCTAGCCATTTAAAACTGTAAACAGACAAGCTGTAGCTATTTCATTAGTGAATCAACCATTTACAAGGATTGTGTGAAGTGATGCACATGGGAGTGAATATTTAGACGCCAATGAAAAAGATACATTTTTTATACACATTTCCTAGGTAATTCTGTTTGGTGATAAACTGAATTAACTAGAGCTACACTCTGACTTTGTGTGCTGTTTTATTTTTAAACTTTAATTCTTTTTAAATTTATTTTTATTTTAAAACTTATAAAATTTATTTGAGTTTTTAATTTTTGCAAAAGTTTGGCTTAGTTCAACTTTTAATGTGTGGGCACTTAAAGCAAAGTAATAATGAACTTCCTTAATGAATGGAACTAATTAGTAAATAGAGAACTACCTGTGTGTACAAAATTACTGTAAATATTCATTAACTATCACAGATGTTAGAATAATAGCTGAATTATTACTTTAATAATACACTTGACATGAACAGTAATATGTTTGAAAACCTTTACATTGAATTTAGGAATGTATATATAAACATGCATATCTAATAAATGTATAGTCAAAAAGGAAGGTTATGTGGGAAGCTGGTATATGGATATATATTTCTTTTCAATGGTTTTAAATTTTAAGCATGCAAAAATGCACCAAGCAGTTTCTACACTATTCTTATGTCAAGCAGAGAAATCCAGGAATAGTATGACAAGGTGTCGATTATATGTTGCTAACTGATGCAGCAATTTCCACTATGCACATAAGTACATACAGATGCATTCATATTGCTTTTGGTCTTGGGAATGATCATATATATTTATATATCTACTAACATTGTTGAGGCCAGACCAGTGCTATTTTTAATTAACCCATAACCTGTTAATATGATAAATTCAAAATACAGAGAATATATATCTACAAGATATTTTACTACCTCAGAATCATTGGTGCCTTGAAAACCAACGTAGAATGTGGACGTGGTTTTGACTTTTCTGGTTGCAGCATCGGACTTGGACCGTGCCACTGGGCGAATCTCAGACTGACCGGTGTCCATTGACTTATAGTTCAACATGGGGACAGAACTCTGCTTTGTATGTTTAATGTTGGATGGGGAACTGGACATCTGTATGCAGAAGAAGTAACACAGTAACCTACTTATTCCATTGGTCAGGTGGACCCATGTGACAGCCAATCAAAAGATTGACAACAGAAGGAGAACACGTATGATTGAAGAAAACAAAAAAGTGTCCAATATTTAAACCTAGTTGTAAATGCAAGTCCCTGATTCAGTCAAGTGGGAACATTAAATTAGATGGTATTGTATGAAAGTGGACTTAGTAGGACCAACAAGGAGTGTGGGCAACTAAACTGGTTGGCACCATTGAATGGTGGAAGACTAAACTGGTTGGCACCATAAGATAGTGGACAACTAAACTGGTTGGAACCATAAGATAGTGGACAACTAAACTGGTTGGCACCATAAGATAGTGAAAACCTAAACTGGTTGGCACCATAAGATAGTGGACAATTAAACTGGTTGGAACCATAAGATAGTGGACAACTAAACTGGTTGGAACCATAAGATAGTGAACAACTAAACTGGTTGGAACCATAAGATAGTGGACAACTAAACTGGTTGGCACTATTGAATGGTGGAAGACTAAACTGGTTGGTACCATAAGATAGTGGAAACCTAAACTGGTTGGAACCAAAAGAAAGTGGGCAGCTAAACTGGTAAGCAATGTAAGATAGTGGACAGCTAAACTGGTTGGAACCATAAGATAGTGGACAACTAAACTGGTTGGCACCATAAGATAGTGGACAATTAAACTGGTTGGAACCATAAGATAGTGGACAATTAAACTGGTTGGAACCATAAGATAGTGGACAACTAAACTGGTTGGCATCAAAAGATAGTGGACAACTAAACTGGTTGGCAACATAAGAAAGAGGACAACTACACTGTTGGGCACCAAAAGATAGTGGACAACTAAACTGGTTGGCACCATTGAATGGTGGAAGACTAAACTGGTTGGCACCAAAAGATAGAGAAAACCTAAACTGGTTGGAACCATAAGATAGTGGACAACTAAACTGGTTAAAAGTAAGTGGACAACTAAACTGGTTGGAACTAAAAGTAAGTGGACAACTAAACTGGTTGGAACCAAAAGAAAGTGGGCAGCTAAACAGGTTGGCACCACAATTACAGTTGACCATAGAACCTGTAATTCTCTAACAAACTGGTTAATCAATAGGCTAACTAATCAATAAGGGAACTAAAACTATACTGCACAACTTAAAGAAACACATTACATCTGTAATACGTTGGTCTATATTTGAAACGCGTCAAAGATTATTCATCTTTCTGTATCCCATAGAGTATGATTCCCATAACTTTAAACAGATGAAATATTTAGTGTGTAAAGCAAATGGAATGCAATTCCAGAAAAGAATAGACTTGAATATTAAAAACAGGCAGAAATATAATATAGCAGTCCAAGAATAACAATAGTGCTAATAGACAGATGACAGTAAAGAGATTTAAATGATTTAGGAAACAGCTGATTAAAGATTTTCTTTAAATAAACTATTGATTAATAAGTACATCTATAGTAGGGGAATAACTAACTAGTAAAGTTTTTAGTACAATTTCTAGCTTCTACAAATTAGTATTTACATCAGGGATACCATTATTAGGATAATGCTCACTTCTAAATGTTAGTAATATGCAAAAAAAAAAAAAAAATTCTGCTTAAGTCTAGCAATGATTATCTGCATTAAAGGCAAAAATTGAGGAAATCTAAATTAGCAGTGGCTTTAAAAACAAACTTTACGTACCCAAGGGTGATCCGCACCGTGTTCTATGTCAGAAAAGCGATTGGACATTGGTACCAGACCAGATGGCTGAGAAGAAAAAAGTTTTTCTATTAAAAAGTGTATTCTGTGTGATCAAAATAATCAACATAAATCCAGCATTTAAAAAAAAAATACACCTACTTCAAAAAAGTGTTAAACTGACAGCAACAGGAAGTTTATCCTCGTTAGAAAGAAATCTTAAGAGCTAAATAATTTAAGCCAACACATGGCATGACTGTAAAGGTACACACGTCACTTCAACACACTCAAATTGTTCCCCCAAGTTAAATACAGCAACACGGGCAAGATTGCACTTATAACAACAAAATATGTGGCTTTAATTAGAAATGTTAGTGACGTATTTCACAGCTATTAGCTTTTTTAAAAGAGACAAAAATACACTGCAGACCAATCAAACAATATACTGGCCTATCAACAAACTAGAAACAAATATACTGGCCCACCAAGGGATATACACAAAATATACTGGCCCACCAATGGACTAGATTAGATGGTAAATATAATGGCTCACCAATGATTAGTTAGCAAATATACTGGCCCACCAATGGACTAGAAACAAATATATTCACTGGCCCACCAATGTACTATATTTACTGGCCCACCAATGTACTAGTTACCAAATATATTGACTGGCCCACCAATGTACTAGTTACCAAATATATTGACTGGCCCTCCAATGTACTAGTTACCAAATATAATGACTGGCTAACCAATGTACTAGTTACCAAATATATTGACTGGCCCATCAATGTACTAGTTACCAAATATATTGACTGGCCCACCAATGTACTAGTTACCAAATAAATTGACTGGCCTACCAATGTACTAGTTACCAAATATATTGACTGGCCTACCAATGTACTAGTTACCAAATATATTGACTGGCCTACCAATGTACTAGTTACCAAATATATTGACTGGCCTACCAATGGCTATAAACAAATATATTGACTGGCCTACCAATGGGCTATAAACAAATATATTGACTGGCCCACCAATGTACTAGTTACCAAATATATATTGACTGGCCCACCAATGTACCAGTTACCAAATATATTGACTGGCCCACCAATGAACTATAAACAAATAAATTGACTGGCCCACCAATGTACTAGTTACCAAATAAATTGACTGGCCCACCAATGTACTAGTTACCAAATATATTGACTGGCCCACCAATGTACTATAAACAAATATATTGACTGGCCAACCAATGTACTAGTTACCAAATCTATTGACTGGCCCACCAATGTACCAGTTACCAAATATATTGACTGGCCCACCAATGTACTATAAACAAATATATTGACTGGCCCACCAATGTATTAGTTACCAAATATATTGACTGGCCACCAATGGACTACAAATATATTGACTGGCCCACCAATGTACTAGTTACCAAATATATTGACTGGCCCACCAATGTACTATAAACAAATATATTGACTGGCCCACCAATGTACTAGTTACCAAATATATTGACTGGCCACCAATGGACTACAAACAAATATATTGACTGGCCCACCAATGTACTAGTTACCAAATATATTGACTGGCCTACCAATGGACTAGATACCAAATATATTGACTGGCCCACCAATGTACTAGTTACCAAATATATTGACTGTCCCACCAATGTACTAGTTACCAAATATATTGACTGGCCCACATGTGTACTAGTTACCAAATATATAGACTGGCCTACCAATGGACTAGATACCAAATATATTGACTGGCCCACCAATGTACTAGTTACCAAATATATTGACTGGCCCACCAATGTACTAGTTACCAAATAAATTGACTGGCCCACCAATGTACTAGTTACCAAATAAATTGACTGGCCCACCAATGTACTAGTTACCAAATAAATTGACTGGCCCACCAATGTACTAGTTACCAAATATATTGACTGGCCTACCAATGTACTAGTTACCAAATATATTGACTGTCCCACCAATGTACTAGTTACCAAATATATTGACTGGCCCACCACTGTACTAGTTACCAAATATATTAACTGTCCCACCAATGTACTAGTTACCAAATATATTGACTGGCCTACCAATGTACTAGTTACCAAATAAATTGACTGGCCTACCAATGTACTAGTTACTAAATATATTGACTGGCCCACCAATGGACTAGAAACAAATATATTGACTGGCCCACCAATGGACTAGAAACAAATATATTGACTGGCCTACCAATGGGCTATAAACAAATATATTGACTGGCCCACCAATGTACTAGTTACTAAATATATTGACTGGCCCACCAATGGACTAGAAACAAATATATTGACTGGCCCACCAATGGACTAGAAAGAAATATATTGACTGGCCTACCAATGGGCTATAAACAAATATATTGACTGGCTTACCAATGGACTAGATACCAAATATACTGGCCCACCAATAGACTAGATACCAAACATATATTGACTGGCCCACCAATGCCACATTAAAGTGTCTCCCAAGTCCACTACAACAACTGCTCAAGCCAAATCATAAAAAGAATTAAGCAGAAGATGCAGAAAGATTTGTAGAAGATTTGACTTCTACTCTTACATCAAACTGCTAATCTCACTTACTGTAGTGGCCTCATCCCCTCCTGTCAATTGTTTTAATTGATTCTCAAGTGTCTTGACTGTCCTCTCTTTCTCTAAAAGCAGAGAATGCAGTTTCTCTGAAGGTTTGCTAACATACTGTCTTTGCAGTTTATCAAAATCTTCCTTGGCTGTCTCAAACATAGCCCTTGTCATTGATATTTTCTGCTGTTTTACTTCCCTATCCTTATCAGGCTGTAGAAAAAAAAAAAAAAAAATCATTGAATAACACTTTTTAACACATAGTAATCAGCAAATTTATTGTGACAAGGATTATTAAACCATATAAAGACATAAAATGATTGTCAATAAGGCTCATACAACGCGAAGTGGTACAAAGACAGCTGCTCTCCCCTTATTCATACAATTCTCTTGTTGAGAGTTACTAATGTTCCACCCTAACTAAGTTTATTAAAATTTCAAATTATGTGATCACTAAAACTCATGTATATTACACATACACATAATCTTGTAGCTTTAAAGATATCCATAGAGAAAAGTATTTATCTATACACTTTATATATATTTGTTTGCTGACCACAATCTGTGACAATGTACAGGCGATTATCATTAAACATACACACTTGCACTGTCTAACAATCAGGTCCTTAAAGCTAAAGGGCAATTAACAAAGTATTGATTTGTGTTGCATAGCTGAGTAATTATGTTGAAAAAAATCTATCTAGATGTTTAAATCCAGCAAGCTTCTGTAAATAAATATTGTTCTTAAAGTGTATATTTATTCTGCTGCTTTCATTTGGAACTAGATTTGAGAATACATAAAGCATTAGACACTTTAAAGAAATGATGGAAAAAAAAAGATATTTATAGGAGAGCTGATAATTCCTTTAAAATTTTGTTTAAAAAAATAAATGTATAATAATCATTAGTTTAAAATTTGAACTGAAATAAAAATGAAGGTTCCAGTTTTAAAGGAAATCCCAATGCTTTCACTTACATCTACTGGTTGAGGCGCTGTCACACGTGACTTGGCAGGATCTGGATTGGAAGGCGTGGCGGAGTTTAACAACACGGGCCCACTAGGATGGGGTTTGCCTAGCAAGGTCAAGGCTACGTACGAACCAGCTATGAAGAAAAATGAATGTGGGTTGAATGTTTAATTATCCAGTCAACAACTAAAAGAAAACCAATACCTAATGCACAGTACATCAGCTCAATTTTTATTCTACTTACCCAGTATGACACATTCGTCAACAACTTAAGTCGATAACATTCAAGAATGTAACAGCACCTTTAGTATTCTAAACCAACAACACTAGTTACCATATCAAGTAATGGTATACTGTAATACTTTACTAAATGCAATTGATTGTGCAAGATGGATAAGATGTCATTATAAAACAACAACACTCTGAATTCAGCAATTGGGTTCTAAAGTGAACAGAAGCTTGACATAAAATCTATAACCACAACAGCTAACAGCTGATACAGCTACCAGGCACCAAAGTGTTAATGCCAGCCAGTGAGCTACCAATTGACTGGCACCTTATTGATTTTTTTATTATTACAAAAAACACATGGCTTAGATGGTCACTATGGCAATTGGCTTTTTTTTCTTTATAAACATGATTGAAACCAAAAATTATCAATAAAACCTCCCTAGTTAAAAAACTAGCTGTAGAAAGTTTATATTTTTTTTTAACTATTAGTAATTGAAATATCAGTTATGATGGAATCATAAATCTCCCAGAACTGCATTCGGAATGTAAACCTTGTTATAATCATAGGTGGGTGTACCAGACGACGTAGGTGAAAAAAAATGTACTTACACTTAATTAGTTTGACTACATCCAAATGGTTTCTGCTGGTGACCAGAGTGCCATTAACCTGTTAAAACAACAGTGGGTTAATTAAGTCTGAGCAGGTCTAAGGTATAATTATACAGTGGCAATGCCAATGTTATTGTATGGAGTGTTATGATAAAACTATCAAGCCATCTTCATGTCAGAAACAGAGATATTATTTCATCATCTTTTCTCGTTTGTACCCATGACACACGGAGCAGATACAGTAAAGTTCATCTGTTTCAATAAGCTCGGAAAACAAGGGTGTAGTGTGGTCATCACTATGCCCAGCCAGAGCTTTTGTTTCCCAATGTGAGTCAGGTATTATTTACAGGGATGTGACCAGACCAGGAAAAAAAATTAGGAAATTTTCTTCGGCCAAGAACTCAATATGTTTTATCTATTTTTTTTTATCGCAGTTAAAGCAGTCTCACGCCATTACTGTTCTAATTTATCGTTTAATATAGCTAATATTATAAATAAAAGAAGTTTATGTTACTCTATATTGACATTGAAAGTCTTGGCTAATTGCAATTTAATGTTTAACTTATAAACAACTTTTTTTAAAAAAATTACATTGTTACAAAAGTGGCAAATAAGTTCAACATTTAGTTAATTTAAAGTGTACTAATCTAGTCTAGTTACACTTTTGTTTTCAATTTTAAATTATGCCTTATATTCTTTTAAAGATTGGCATGGTAAAAATGTTAGTCTTCAACTGTAAAATGCCTAGATTCAGATTAATTGTAATTTGAAAGTTTTGGGTTCAGGTGTTGGAAAATGAAATTGACCAGATTAGCTGAAATTAGAATGTGATATGTGAACCAAACGTGGTTATTTTTGTTTTTGGAATGGCTGTAAATTGTTTGATGTCATCCATAAATGACGTCACGTTTTTTTTACGATTTTTACCTCCCCTCTCCTCTCCATCACAAAAGACAGACCCCCCCCCCTAAAATGACGTCACACCTCAGCCAACAACCGCCCCCCCCCCCTCCTCAAAATTGAATTTGAATTTTTTTTTTAAATTTAAACATCGATTTTTTTTTCTAAAATATTGACTGAGCTCAACCAACATAGGGTATTTTAATTAATTTATATTACAATTTTAAAAAGTTTTATAAAACGCGCAATAGCGGCTAAAATTCAGTTTCTAACATAACTTTTTTTAAATAAAAAAATATGACGTCACAATATCTGACCCCCTCCCCCTCATTAGCCTACACATTTACAAAATTACGGACCCCCCCCCCCCCCCGAGTGTGACGTTATTTATGGAAGACCCCTTATTAAAAACAGTCCATATTGTATTTTTTTTTTCTTCTGAGTCACGTTGAGTTCAGTTTTTTTTTTTTTAATCTGTAGGCCTATAGCATATGTATTGCAGGAACAGCTATTTGAAATTACTGTGACGTCATTTTAATTTTTTTCCCCACAAGCAGTACCACTCACGTACTTAGAGGTCAAGCTGAGGTCACAAGAGCCACGGTTGCTACAGAGGGGGGGGGGGGGGGGGGGGGGGGTTAGTCTAGTCTTCATAATCACCTTTTGCAAGGATTTTAATATTAATTTTAGATAGCTAAATAAAATAAAATCAGAGACTGTAGATTTGGGTGGGTTAAAATACAGAAAGGTAAATTAGGCTATATCGATAGCTAGAATACCAGGCTTGTGAGATTCGAGTTTCATTTGAAGAAAGGCATTATTTTAGATTACTTTTCCCGCGTTTTTAATAAATATTCAACTGATATCAGCGGAAAATTTGGACCAAAAATTTGCGTTCTGAAAAAAACTGAAATTCTGAATCTTGACCTAGATCAATATTTCATCTTAATCTAGCATCGTCAGACCTAGCGCAATCGTCTAATTAAAAAGAAATGTGCATATTTGACCTAAGTACTGTAATTATCCATTTAAAAACGAATATATGGAATGCGCAAGTCGGCCGCTTCCGTAGATGTCATTTTCGTTGTTTTTTTTCCTAATTTTTAAAAACTTTGGCAAAAATCGAAGATCGGCGGAAAAATTCGGCAAAAATTAAATCAGCGGAGGAAAATTGCAGCTGAAACGGAAAAATCGGATTTCCGCTAAAATTCGGAAAAGTCACATCCCTGTATTTACTAATATATAACATTAACTATACTATGTTGACATTGTCATATTAGGATTTCACTACAGTAGACCAAGATATCTTCAGTGTACTAAATCACTTCCACAAGATGTGATTACTCTGGTGTACGGCAAACAGTTTGCACATAAACTGCGATTCCTCTGATGTACTAAAACATTTTCACATATGACGATTCCACTACAATTTCAATCAGGCCTGCCATGATTCCTTATGTACAAAATCAGTTTCTTAATACTATGATTCCTCTCATCATCATCATTATCCCCATTCCTATGCACCCCTTGTGGAGCATAGGGATACAACCACATCTCTCTATTATTGAACAATTTCTTTAAGTTGGCGCCATGACAATCTGCCTGCTTGTGCTTCACTGACTGATCTGTGCTAACTTGCAGTATATATCTTAGGCTGTTTTGTATCTTCTCTTACTTGAAGTATAATTCTTAGGTCTATAAACTTTGTTAAATAGTTCATAAGCTGTGTTATGTATGCCCTTAAATATAATTCTAAGACTGATCTGTATGCTCTTACTTGCAATACAATTGAAATACTACTGCAGGAAAGATTACAAATGTCTAGCTAAGTTCAATTTACAATTCTGCCTACCTTGACTATTCTATCACCATGCTGAACACCAGCTTTTGATGCCGCTCCGTCTGAAAACACATGCCAAATAATAAACATTGAGATAAAGAATGAAGACAAGCATAAAAGCAACAAACTAAAAAAAACAGTAGAACACAATTCTGCCAATCACAGTTGGGATAATATTCATTCAGTTGGACAAGATTTTAGGAATTAATAAATTTAAAGATAATATCTCAGAAGAAATAAACAGATTTTTTTATTGCACAGTCAACCACAAGTAAAGGTCATAGAAGAGCATAGAATCTATTTATAAATATGTAAAACAAAAATTGAATGGGTATTTGCCAAATGAACATGGCTGTATCCTCTTCACAAATAAATAATTTTCATTTTTAAATATGCCAAAGACAATTCTGGTATAAATGAGAGAAACAAGCAAGATTTAACCACTAGAACTACCCCACTATGCCAACAAACAATGAGGCTGTTGAAACTGTGTGGGCAGTACACAAGTTAAAATAACAAACAACCAACAGCAAACAGTAGTATCACCCAGGAGCAAATGTTGACTAAAGGTAAGGTAGCTCAGTTCAACACAGGCTTCCCCCATATGATCAACTCAAAACAAAACAGCTTGGACAAAAGTTAATTTTAATTTTGAGAGGTTTTGGGTATCAATCAAAGTTTCATGAAAAAAGTCTATGTTGGTAGAATGGATTTCAGAATGGTCTCTATAGGAATATATAAAAATGTAAAAACTCCATGAAAAATAAAACTAGAAATTAATGACCAATGATAAAAAAGCGAAAATAGTATAATCAAGAATTACAAATGCTTGTGGTAGTTAGTTAGCAGCTCCTACTAAAGATTACAAATAATGATGTACTAAACTAGCAGCTATAACTTTCAAAATAAAAAACTGCAAGAATATGCCTCTCTTTATAAACCCCTAGACTGATCTCATACCAGTAATCTGACAGTCGTACATTTTCACAAACAACATTGTAGGTTGTTTGTTCCTTTCATGTGTGTTCATGTTTCAAGTTGTTTTTTAATAAACTAACGCTCTGCACAATAGCTAAGAGACATAAGAAGCAAGGATACTGCCAACAAAATCCAACAACAGCATAAACTGCACTTCTCTGTTCTTTTCAAAGCTGTTCCTAGTTGCTTTTCAAAGTCACAAAATGTTTTATTTACCATCAAGTCAACAGGTGATTAATCACTATGCCAACAAGGTGAGAGCTAACACAACTAACGAGCATGTATTTTTATACAGTAGCAGAGGAAGTTATCAGAAGCAATTACACAGGCTGTAGAAGATGTGTTTCACTATTTAGAAAACCCACCTGCCATTCAAAATAGAAGAAAGATGAGAATGAACTAACTATTGTAACACTGAACTGTCAACAAAATCAACTAAGTTTTTAAAATCTATACCCAGACAAGGAAACAAAAGATAAAGACAGCATTATTTAACTAATCTCATTATAATTAACATACCCTAAACAGAAGAGCATATCATTTTGAAAGTACCTATCAGACCACATTAGTCAAGTATAGTGTTACAGTGAGATTTAGCTTTCGGGGCAGAGATAGGGTGGAAATACTAACAAAAACATATTCTTTAATATATATTCTGTACAAACACATTTTCTTACTACCAAAACTAACCTGCTTTGACAGATGCAACAAAGACTGGGTTA
Source organism: Physella acuta (assembly GCF_028476545.2). Lineage (NCBI taxonomy): Eukaryota > Metazoa > Mollusca > Gastropoda > Physidae > Physella > Physella acuta. The sequence goes on along the minus strand of NW_026732639.1, from coordinate 315,981 downwards.
TCACCACTGACTGTAAATCCATAGCCTTTTTCATCCCTCTGAATGATTACACATCTCTGTACAAGGTTAGCACCAGTGGAGTCTGGCGGCACTGCAGTAGGAGTGGAGGGTTCATCTCCTCGTGACACAATGCTAGTGAGCCTAGAAAATAAATGACTTGTTTCAACAATCAGGAATGCAGTATAGAGAGAAAAGGAAGATAATTGTAAGGCAAGACAATTTTTCTTAAGGTTCATTTCTCTGACTATACCTAACTTTTAACAGTAAATTTAGTTTAGAATTTTAGTAAGATCACGCTTACAGTACAGATAATTTTTTTTAAATGGATCAAAGCAAACAGTTTTCCAATTTATTGTAGCATACAAATAAATATGTAAATGTGCCAAAAAGAAATACACCAAAAATACTAGCATAAACAGTACATAAATATGATTATGGTAGTACAGTAATATCTGAGAAACTAATAAAAAGCAGGAAGTCAAGTAACTAAAGGTATTGTAAATATTCTTACTGAAAGAAAGACAGTGTAAAAAAAAACAATTATAATCCAATTTTATATTGTCAAACCACCCATGGGTTTACAGCTATGTTGTCATAGATAACCTACAATTAAAAAAACAACTACCTAGCCTGAAATTACTAAACACCTAACAGAGGTCAGATTGTTAAGCACCAATGAGTAAATATGGCATTTTTTAGATGTTAACAACACAATGTAAGATAACAGTTAATGACTGTTAATTTTAGCAACCATAAATGAATGTAAAATCCCTTGAAATATAAATAATTAGCATCATGTTGTTACAAAAATATCAAAATTAATTCTTTTAAATAAATGATTTAAAACCTAAAAATTAGGCAATGGTAGTGGGATACTTCAAATCAACTGTGCCATTATCCTTACACATCCTAATTTTTAAAAAACTGTCAATTTTGTATTAGACAAAACAGGAAATGATTATGTGTAAGTTTCAAAAAACTCAGAAGTTTAAATACATTTTATGTATCTTCTTGTGATGCAGATTACTGTAAAAGTACTGAAACAAGATATTTTAGCCACTTGAGTCAGAACAGGCTTTAATTTTGGTAGACAAACAAAGCAACAAGTGTTTGTAAACTTTGTCACAATCTGTGACAACTTAATATAGAATAGGCAAGACCAAAGACATTTCTATTAATAATTCACCCCACTGGTCCAGACCAGGCTTGATTTTTGTTATTTTTCTGTTTATAACATTTTTTTTAATTTAAAAGAAGTAAAGTAACAAATTTGTGTTAAATCTGCTGTCTAATCATCATACTGACAAGCAAGTATACATACATTCATTTAAGGATAATAAAAGTAAATCAACGTATCTTATTTAAGCTTTTTTTTTAATGCAACAGATTTTTTCAAACAAAAACAAACAACAAATTTCTAGCAACAAAAAAGTTTTTAGGTAAAACCACAACAAATTTTTCCTCTTAGTCACAAGGAAATAGGACGCTTCACCAGGGGTAATTAAGATATGTAGTCTACTGGATTGTAAATTTAATAAACAAGCAAGTCCCCATTAATCAACAAGCGTTTCCCCAAATAAGCCAACAATTTATACTAAGAGCTCTGGTATATGTAATGAGTATATTAGAACACACCTTTCCTCCACACTGACATTAATTCCTCTATAAGTTAGTTGGTTGGCAAATATAAATAGCATTTAGACCAAAGTCATGACTGTTCTTTCAGCTTTGAGTCTAACATACAACCATATGATTGTAGTGACAATGCAGTGTAATTTCTAATTACTTTTTCCAGATAGAGTACTTCAGTTACAGACAGTCAGAAATGACTTAAAATAAAGACGTGTATCTTCACAAATCAGCAGAAGCATGTAATTGGTAGTTATAAAATCCAAATTTTAGAATACCACTTGTCAACAACTATTGAAGGTGAAAACAGAGACTGTGCAAATGTATACAGTAGGTTAAAACCATTAGTTATTCATACAAGTCCCAGTGGCATCGCTACTGAAGGTGAAAACAGGTTTAAACAGATAGTGTTCCTTATTTAGAATACTGCTTAGAGACAGCTGTGGATGGTGAGAGTAGATACTTCTTCAAAATTTTATTTGTAAGAAATATGATGAATCTCAACACATCTCTTACACTAAAATAATAGACAACGGATGCCGCTTATTACATAAGAAATAATCCTAAACTGCCACAAGAAATGATCCTAAACACAATTTATAAAAATAAACTATGTTTCAATTTTTAAAATATATCATTATGTAAAATACTCTTATGTAGTCATTCCTAAAATATGGAAGGTGAGATAAGACTGTTGTGTGCTGCTGTGTGGGTAAGATTTAAATTTAGTCCATATAGATTGGTTGGTCTAATTATAGTTATGTAATAATCACACACAGCTTACAAATGTGTTCATACTGTGTTGATGACATCTCTTCCAGATAGACATAACACATTTAGAATCTAGATTACAATAGTTATTAAGATGGTCTAATTAAAAGATAACACTGATAATGCAGTCAATCTTGATTACAAAGAAATTAAGTGAAATTTGAACAAGTGAAATTAAATTAGATAAGCAGGAATAATCTCAAAATGTAATGTACAAAAAAACGTATCCCTTGCTACTAGCATTTAAAAGTGTTTACAACTGCTAAATGAAAATAGAATTTCTGTCAACCCATTAACCCTCCCACCAGTACCCAACCAACTACATTAACACAGCTGACAAACCAAGGCTAACTATGTAGGTACAAACAACATGTTGCCCTACTTGGTAGCATCTGACTTTGTAAATTCTAATTACTATACTGTCAAACCAATAGTCACTATCAATAGCCACTCTAAATATAGTTACTGTAAAAGCAGTAATTTGTACATGAAAACCTGCAGTAGGAGATAGAGACAGCTACTACATAAAAAACTGTACAATCAGGTAGTCAAACAGACTAATACTAATATACAGTAAATACAGTAGCTACTTCATCAAAGAATGCAGTAGCAGGTAGCCAAACAAACTGTTACTATACAGTCAATACAGTAGCTACTACATCAAAGACTGCAGTAGCAGGTAGCCACATCTACTACTACATCAAAACCTGCAGTGGCAGGTAGCTACAGCTACCACATTAAAGTCTACAGTAGCAGGTAGCCAAACAGACAACTTTTACTATACAGTATTACAGTAGCTACATCAAAACCTGCAGTGGCAGGTAGCTACAGCTACTACATCAAAACCTGCAGTACCAGGTAGCCACAGCTACTACATTAAAGCCTACAGTAGCAGGTAGCCATAGTTACTACATCAAAGCCTGCCATAGCAGGTAGTCACAGCTAACAATAATTACCAGAAGTTACTATACAAATGCCGGCAGGTAACCAGTAAATCTAGTTGCTACAATATTAAAGCCTAAAATACCAGGTAGACATACTATTTCTTTATTTTTCTTATACAAAGCTATAGTGAACAACATCTAGTGCATCTAGTTTACAAAACAACTGTTTTCACTGAACAACAACAAAGTCCAAGGCTTAATCAATAACTTTAAGTTATTCCACAAGCTAAAATTCTCATTTACATATTCACTGTGTTACTTGCAAGCTTTCTTTTTATTTTAAACTGAAACATCAAAGCTAAATTTTTAACAGCAATTATGTTTTTAAAGAATGAAATGTTTTGAAAATATTTTTTTTAAGTTTTTAAATCTAATATTAATACAGTTGTAAAATATTGATATCAACTAGAACTAGAATCTACATTGAATATAAATACTGAAAAAATTTAATATAACAAAAATTCTGTATACATTTTAAAAAGCGATTGAGAACAGAAGCATGATGACACTTAAGTAATACCAAGGAAAATAAAAAAATGGGGGCTCTTCTATGCGTGAAACAAATAGTAACTGCCCGTAACAGCATGAAAGAGGCAAGCATAATAATGGTCGTGTTAGCTTCAGTGAAGGCGATGAAACTACACATCTACAGTTAAGCAAAGCTTGTTAGTTGTGTCTTCCCAAACAATAAAGGTGCCACCTACCGATGCTTTAAATGTCTGAGATTTTCTCCTTTATCACGAAGACTGATGGAGTGATCTGCTTTACCACCATCTAATCCTTTTGTCATATGCTCTTCTTTATTAACATGCCCTTTGCTTAAATTTTCTTTAGATCCAAAAAGATCCATAGAACGCCATTTTCTATTTAGAGGCATCTCAGTTGCTCCAGTGGTTTGATGCCAAATAGAAAAATTCTAAAACTTAACAACTGCCAGTGCCACTAGGTAACGGCACTTTTTAAATGTCCATTCTCAAAGTGAATAAATTTACTGACTAGGACAGTCAATGAAAATGAAATCCAATCTTCAACTTAATCCATGTAGTGATCATATTCATGTCCTTTATAATTATAAAGAAAAAAAATGATGTATCATATGCTCCAAGAAGTTACAGTAGCCTACTTTAGGAGGAACATTTTTTCAGTGAAGAGAAATATAATTATAACTAATTTCATTCCTTCACAAGAATAATTTCAGGGCTATAGAATCTACTTAAGCTGACCTAATGTATGATACAATATGTCAGATTTTTTAAACATTGTTTAAGAAATAAAATGATACATAATAACAAAGCTTAATATGCTGAGCAATAGTATACATAATACTAATAGTAGTATGTTACGTACATTGAATCAATACTCTAAAAAGGCCTTCTTTGACGAAGTCTGCAGCAGTCTATTAAAAATTAATTATGTTGTAGCACTGACAATGCAACTTCACAAAATAAACATTTTTAAGCAATGCTACTGTAAGCAACAGAACGTCATTTTTCTTTTTCAAAAATAAACCCTACTAATTTTAAACGTTTTTTATTTGACTTTCAAATACACAAAGCACTGTAACAAGTGTAATCACTGCGCCGTGACTTGCTACAACAATAGCATGATAGCAGCTACGAAACACTACACATCATAAAATCGATGTTAGTAACGTTAGCGGTGCACATCAGGATTAGGCCACTTTCAGGCCTACATCCTGAAACACGATCTAAAAACAATTGCTATGCATTGATTTATTATTTGTATCCATAAAAACTCCAGATCCAAATAGATTTAGATCTAGGTTTAAAAAGTTAGAAACACGTAAGAAATGGGTGGAGATGTCAACAATGATGCACATTCACGTGACGTCATAGGTCACAGGCTTTAAAAAAAACATAACAAGGTGATATCCAATGTAGGTCAGAGTGGAAACTCGCCACTTAAATAAAATAGAAGCTTCATTTATTGTGGAGATATATTTCTAGGTCACAGCACATACACGCGATTTAGAAACCAGACCGAGTGCTACACACAAAAAATGCTCGTGAAAGCGAGAAATGTAGGAGGTGGCAGGCAAATGAACAAGCTTTCCATTACATTCGCCTGTTAAAAATAGAAAGCGGTGGAGCGAGCGAATGCACACAACAACTCTGTTAAGTACAGGTTTCTTCTAAACATAAACGATTTTCTTCCCCACACTGGCCAAAAGAAATGAATGTCTAGTTTAGTACACGTTTGGATCTAGGCTTCACAGGCTAGAAGTTACGACAGTGTTGTTTTTTTTTTCCCCACCGTTAGCGAGTCACTGGTGAATAAGGCCGTTTGTTGCGGGACTGCTATCCGAGGGTAATGGAGACGGTACTATCACAACAGGTCGTCCATACAGACGGCTATTATTAGACGGCTAAATTTAGTGAGGTGTTTTAATCCAATGTGTATTAAAGCATGAGATGGGGTAAAAGTGCAGGGGGAAAAACCACAAGTGCAGTGAATGTGTAGAAATGTTTACACGCTGACGGCGGCGGCATCGACATTCTTCTCGCCATTCACCCATGGTAACAGTGTCACAAAACATCTGAGTTATGATTAGTCAACGGCTTGGTAAACTGCCGAGGAATGTACGAACGACGAGATCAAGCGTGACAACAAAATATTTTGTTATGGCAGTAGAACAGCAGTACCTAGAACTCAGCATAGAAATAGACTATCAAAACGTTTGAAAACGGAACAAAATTGTTTATTATTTTCTCCCCATCCCTTCGCCGTATTAAGGAAGGATATGGACTGCCGTGTAAACCGGTGGACGGGAGGGGAGAGGAGAGATCGCATGCGCGCTAAGGATAATCCACAGTAGCGTAACATGATTAAACTAGGTTCTGTATCCTAACGGTTACCGCCCTTCCCCCCACTAAGATGAGTTCAGGTGATGCCAGGTTTTATGTCATCAGACACTCAGATTTGGATTCTTGTATGTTACAAATATTTTTCTTTTAATTAAAACCTCACATATGCTCAAACTAACCATCGTAAAAATACACAACACATGTGTCATTTAATAAATGAAAGTGTCATAAATTAAAACGTCACATATGCTCAAACTAACCATCTTAAAAATACACAACACATGTGTCATTTAATAAATGAAAGTGTCATAAATTAAAACCTCACATATGCTCAAACTAACCATCGTAAAAATACACAACACATGTGTCATTTAATAAATGAAAGTGTCATCAAATAGCCTCATTTCCAGTTAGAAACTTAAAAACATTTTTACTATGAAAAAAAAACTTTAAAAATAGACTGCTCTAGAACTACAAGAGAATGAGGTCAATGCTGTAACATGATCTCTGGAAAAATAATCAGTTTTTTTTAAAACGTGTCTAGCCAAGGTAGCCTTTAAAAAAACAGATACTGTTTTAGTATGATTGATTTTTTGTAAGGAGAATAGTTTGAGCATCTGCTCTATGCAGATGGAGTAGAGGGTGAAAAAAGTATTTAACTAGCATTTTCATTATATGTAAGTATAGTATTGTAAGTCACTTTACAATTCATAAATGTAAAAAGTTCTAAATTTATACATGTTGAACAATTAGATCCAATAGACAATAGTATAATAGCCCAGACATCCAGTCTACAATTCAGTTAAATACAGTTAATGCTTTCAAAAAGTTATGTATTTTTATTTGCTTCCTTGTTTTACTCTACCATGTATGGACTTTGGTCATTAAACAAGCACTTTATAGCTATACTTGTTAATTTACTGTTGTTTGCTAATTGTTTCTTTTACTTAGACTTAGAGGTGAATATTGTATAAGCTGACTTCTGTAAAACCTCAAATTACTCTTTTGATGTTCCTCAGATCATTTGTTTTATAGCTCTAATCACCAAGAGGGAGAAATAAAAAAGCACATTTTTTTTCCACTTTAAGGAAGTAAACAATTAATTCGCCCAAATGCCTAAGCTTCAACCAAAATGTGTGAAGTCAAAAGAGGTTTTTAAAAGTTTTTAAATAATAATTGACTTGGGCTCCAGGATTACATAACTGTCCAAGTTTCTTAGCTGGTAAAAAGTGTTTCTAGAATGAAGGCAAAAAAAAAAAATTAATGCTAATAGATTACTACTGTTTACTTAAAAAAGAGGGTAATAAATTACATTAACTTCTTTTTCACAACTACCTGGCAATTGTAAGCTTAAGACACTATAAAATAGGATAACAATTTAATTTGTAATATAAAAAATGTCCTACTGCTATTTGTGTACATACAAGCTGTGAGATTGATTGATTAAGCTTCCACTGTATACTTACAGTCAAGTGCAACACAATTTAAAAAAAAAAAATTATGTTTTTAAGTAACAGTCATTTACTTTCTGGGTAAAATTTAAAGTTATTGTTTTATTGATTTGCACCCACTTATTTCATTTTACCTTACTACAATTTTTATGTTCAATTTTGATAGGAAATTCGCGGAAATTAATTTAATTATAATTATTTCCATAAGGAAAGGTCACCCAACAGCATCTAAAATAACAGGGTCATCCAGTTGTACCCATTAACTGTCAGTAGTTTTCTATTCTAAAATACACAAGCTAAAATACACCCAATATGTTAATATTTAATAATCTAACAATTGTTTTAAATATAGGCCTACACAATTTGTAATATACAAGCCTATGTCAAACAATGAGTAACTATTTGTACATCGGTGTTCATAATACTGTTAACACTGCTTCAAAATGAATTCATTTGAATATAATAGTAGAATATATTCTGATGCACTGCAAATTTACAAGTAATATTTCAGCCAAACATTTTTAAAATATTAATTTCATGAGGTGAATGCTTCAAGATAATATGATATTTTTAGGTGTTTATTAATTTAATTTTTTGTTAAATAATGAGAATGTCCAAGATCTTTACACCACATTCACAAGATTTCTTTGCCTTTTCACATTTTTTATACGTATCTTGTTTCAATATTAATGTATGTAAGAGATAAAATAACACTTTTTTTAAAAATAGTATTAGTAAGGCCTATATAAAATTATATTATAGAAATTAAATGGAAATCATAGAAAAGAACAGAAAAGCATGGAAGGATGTAGTAACCTGCCTAAGCTCCAGTGGGTGTTGAAAAAACACTTTTAAAAAGGTGATGAAGAAGACAAAGATCAGCGGTTTTGCACATTAATTTTAAATTTTAATCTACCTAGGTTAGTCATAAAAGCCTAAAACTAATATGATTTCCAAACAGCTCAGGGCAGAAGAAGTATTCTATTTATGTAACTTTTGTATATGAAGGAATTGTGTGGTAAGCATGATGCTCAACCACTTTTTAATTTTGCTTATACTATACTTTTGGTTACATGTGTCATATAAAAAAGCATTGCTATTTCAGGACCAAGGCTAGTTTTGCTAATAATATTCAACCAATAAAACACTCATTTATATGATAAACATAGATAAGCTTAAAAATATTTTAAGATAATTGTTGATAATAAACATGCAGTCAATTGCCTGAAAGTGTCTGTATTATTTATAGCAGAAATAGTTATTGATTTATTTTATTTACAACTACAATGTAGGGCCTACATAATTTGATTTAAAACTTTTAAGAAACCACTTTAATCTAAAATAGAGTACTTCACTGAGATGTTCTATGTTTAGTAGGAATGGATGAATCTCTATGTGCATTTCTCATTCCTGCTCAAAACCCAAATGAAAACTAAATAAATCAACACATAGTGTTGTTAAATCAATTCAAGATCATGTAAGAAATGAATGCACACATTCCCTATGTGTTTACTGTGCTATATGCAAATATATAATTTTCAACCAGCACCTAATGCAATGTGTCTGGGCTACAGTACACCTGCAAAATTGGCACAGCTATTAGTGCCAACTAAAACAGTATCTGTTTATAAGTCAAAAATAAGATAAACCCAACATTCATGATTGTTACCCATGGTCATGCCATACTATGTAGCAAATATTTATATTTTGGTGATAAGCTCCTACTTACAAAAAAGCAAAAACAACAGCATTTTTAATGCTACAAGCAATAGATCTAGTAATATTAATTATTAATTAATGAAAGTGATATTGAACTTTTTGTCAGGTCAGGCTCATGTCAACATTGAAGCAAACAATTTACTTTGTGTTTCAAACCTGGGTTTGGGTAGGAGGCCGTATAGTCTAGACAATTACTGCTTGCTTATTGACAAGTAATTAAATAAATATACTGGGCCAATAGTATTATTATAGGATTAGGCTATATTTTATAAAATCAAGTCCAAAGTGCTGACGAATTTGTTTAGGGGTTTGGTATCCTATTGATATATTATTTTATCTTAAAGCCTAACATAGCTAAAATATTATACTGAGTTTCTCTCAGGCAATGAATGGCCCTCCACTGCTTGCAGTAACACAAGTGTACCATGCAGTGAAAATACTAACATTTAAAAAGAAGTGCTATCTTGTGCGGCATGCACACATTATTCCTGAAGCTTCTGACAAGGAAACAACAACTATTAAAGTGGTAACAAGTATATAAAAGTATCAACAGTACATATTTGTTTCTTCTCTTACAAAATCCATTTTTGTTATATGAAAATTCTGTTTACTTTTAATAGCAAGTTTAAAACTGACAAAAGGGCTTGGCTAGTGCTCTTCAGACAGAAGTTATTCCTTCTTCTACTAGAGCTAAACTAAACAGTATACAGATCACAGGTATGAATATTGCTTTAAAACTTTAAGAATTGTTAAACTAATAAATAGTATTGTTCTCCTGCAACATTTCTTTGGCAGAGAGGGGTGGGGTTAATCTATATTCTAGACTAGATTATAAATAATAGATCTAGATCGGACTATACTTGACTATAGAATAGATCTAGTAGATCTAGATTAGATCTAGATCTAGTATAGTTTTTTTAGTAGGCCTAGACTAAAAAAGCTCTTTTACTTTGTTTTCAACTGGATAAGCCATAAGGAACCACCTATCTAGAATTATAATGGATTATCTAGATCTAGGTCTTTAAAAAGAGATAAAGTAAAATCATTTAGTAAAAACAGTAACACAGTGAATAAAATGATAGGCTAGTAATTAAAATAATGAAATAACAGCATTTGCATTTACTATTTTAGTATTTTTGGTGTGTACAAATTTTTACTTACCGATCTGTAAATGACATCCCTCTCTGTTACTTCACAGTATCACAAGAACTTCCACAAGACATGGAAAATGGTTTTTAAGAAAATCCAACTGATATGACCTTTGAAATCACCAAGCTATGAATTTTAAATCTACATTATTCTGTATTTTCAAGCACAATTTTGGTCTAATAAATTCACTAATTTAATTTAACATACACAACTTGCTAGACTAATTCCTGCCTGTTATGAAGGAAGTTAGCAGCCAAGGGTCATCTAGAAAACAGTCTGTTGAGGACACTATGTTTATCAAGCGTAAAGGTCAATCTTGTATATAATATCATTTGATTTAGCCAAAAGTCGATTAACAAAAGTAGACAGTAATAGAATTAACAAATAGTGTAATTAATTATGAAAAATTAGAATATCAACATCAACCTTCTTCCAAACTTGAGTCTGCAGATATTGTTGCGCATAATAAAATAAAACACAATTTATAACCACACTTTAATATTTATAACAATAAATCTAAAAATTGTTGACAGCAAAAATATTTTTAGCAATGTCGTTAAAATAATTTGTAAACATTTTTAAATGAAAATCTTAATATAAAATAAGTTTGGCTACTGATAAATGAGTTGATATTCATCCGCAGTCATCCGCCATGTTTAGAACACAACTATTTTTAATGCCTTTTTTTTTACTCTTTAAGTATAAGAGAGGAAATGTTAGAACTAGACTAGCATAATATAGATCTAGATTCTCTATATATTTAAATAAATTTTGGTTAAGATTGAAATGTTAACGTTATGCCGTTTTTTTCCTCCGTTTCATATTATATTTATCGGGTTTATTAGGATCGTGCATAGGCTCATAACACAAAATTTGGCACACACACCCAGCGGCGTCGCGAGGGGGAGGGGTGGACCGCTCCGCGTGATACCATTCAGGGGGTTGGGGGTGCCACCAAGGCCGACTATAAAAACCGACCATAGATAAACCTTGTTATTATTTTAACTGTGTACAGATCAAAGCTATCACCCGGTTGGAGGAAGGGTAACACCAACTGCTACATTTATACAGGGAAAAAACTTTTGTTGAATAACTGATGCATCAATCAACGACCGACAGACACCACAGCTGATAATTTACTACAAATTGAAAAGATGCTTCAATTAAGAGTAAGAGGTGGATTAATAAATTTGGCTTTTTTTTTTTTTTTTTTTTTTTTTTTTTTTTTTTTTTTTGCAAAAATGTGATTAAAAATTTGGTATACCCATAAAAGGTAAAGAGTTAATGTGATTCAAACGTTGGGGGTCGTCCATACAGACCATAAATGACTTCACACTCGGAGGGGGGAGCGGGGTCGGTAATTTTGTGACGATGTGTGATGAGGGGGAGGGGGGGGGGTTCAGATTGTGCGACGTCCCACTTTTTTTCATTATAAAAAAGAAATGTTAAACAACTGCTGCCTTGTAGTTTGTTCTTGGTTGGACAAAGGCTATGGAAGCAAATCCAAAAAGAAAAGCAGGCTGAAATCGGAGTCAATGGCCTCAATGGCGCATAACCAATTGACACGTAATCCTTAATTGTGATGGAAGCATGGTCGAGTCGGCAAAGCTCATGGTTGATAAATTCGAAAAAAAGTCTCGAGTTCAAACCCTCCCAACACTAAAAATTAAGAACGAAGAAGAAGAAGACGTTATTTCGCGCAGAGGCGTAGCGATCCTTCCCGGCGCCCGGGGACAAACTTTCAATTTGGCGCCCCCCTCGGGGGCAAATTTTCGATTTGCACCCCCCCCCCCTCAAACTGCAATAATACAGCTAAAATGACATTTAATTTGTTTTAACAACCCATTTTGGCGCCCCCTAAGGTCGGCGCCCGGGGACATATGTCCCCCCCCCTGCCTCTCCCCCTGCCAATCGCTACACCTCTGATTTTGCGTTTTAGATAACTGTTTTAATAAATAGGAATTTATTAAAATACTTTATTTTGTCAGATTTCAGGCAAGAGTTTGGAAAAATATCGATGTTTTAAAAAAAATTCAACTGCAATTTTGAGGGGGGTTGTAGGCTGAGGTCACTGAGGTGTGACGTCATTTTAGGGGGGGGGTCTGGCTTTTTGTGACGACGTGTGACGGAGGGGAGGGGGGAGGTAAAAATCGTTTAAAAAGCGTGACGTCATTTATGGATGACCCCTTGGGAAAAAACTCTTTTGTCGTTATGTAACATTTTTTCCTATATATTAAAAACAGAGGTCGTAGTTCAGCCCAAAGGTGCGTAGCTTCAAAAAAGTTTTACTACATCCGAAAAAAAAATTGTACAAGAATGCATTTACATATGCTTAATCACATACAAACACGCGTATATGGCATATATTTAAACCATAGGCCAGGGGTTCCCAACCTTTTTTTACTCTAGAGCACATTCTAAAATATCGGTAGGGTGGCGGGCACCACCTATTTTAAATCGACAAACTCCTTCCAGAGGCGTAGCGACCCTTCCCGTCACCCGGGGACAAAACTTTCGATTTGCACCCCCCCCCCCCCTCAAACTTTCGATTTGCACCCCCTCCCCTCAAATTTTCGATTGGTACCCCCCCCCCCCCTCAAACTTTCGATTTCCATCCCCTTCAACCTTTCAATTATGTTTATGAAAAAAATTCTGTCTCTGTCGAATAGTGAGAGGCGGGCACATACGAATCGTTCGGCGGGCGCCATGGCGCCCGCGGGCACGGGGCTGGGAACCCCTGCCATAGGCCTATGTGGGCATACACACACAGGCCTATAGTTGTTTGTTTTTTCTTGAGGAGGGGGAACCATGACGTGCCGCATCGAGTAACACCCGACCTAGCGACACCATGCCCCCATCATCAGTGTTTCTTTCTGTAATAGATTGAGTTAATTGTGAGATCAAGGGAACTCACTCTCTGTATTAGTATTATATTTATATTGTTATCTTGAGTGATGTCCCTTACATGTTGTTATCTATAAATAGTTCTCTCTCGCCATCTCTCTCTCTCTCTTTGCATCATGGCGTCTGTACATAATAAAGACTGTTAACAACCAACGCGGCTTCTCGTCAGTCATTACAATCCACGTCATTTGGCGACGAAGGATAAACATCTACTAGAAAGAGCACCTACTTACGCAAAAAAGAGGTTTGCTAGAGCTTATTAGCTAATTATTTCTAGTATTATGGCGCTGTATGGCCAAATAAAAGAATTTGATGCGAATGATGAAATCATTCAAGATTACCTAGAGAGGTTAAGCTTTTACCTAGAAGCTAACGACGTGACGATAGAAGCCAAAAAGAGAGCTGTTTTGTTAACAGTCATAGGGCCTCAACAATTCAGGCTACTAAAGGACTTATGCGCACCAGCTAGTCCAGATACCAAGAGCTTTAACGAGCTGAGCAAATTGCTAACAGACCACCATGCGCCTACCCCATCAAAGTTTTTATGTAGAGCTAGATTTGACAGTAGGACTCGTCAACCAAACGAGTCAATATCAGAATATGTTGCTGCTTTACGTCATTTAAGTAGATTTTGTGAATTCGGCGATACGCTGTCTGACAGACTATGTGAAAAGTTTGTGACAGGTGTAAACAGCCCTGATATTCAAAGAAAGTTGCTGCTCGAGTCAGATCTAAAATTGGAAAAAGCAATACAACTTGCAATGTCATTCCAGCAGTCATCAGATGCGGCGAGATCTTTAGCACCTTCAGAGATCCATGCAGTAAACAGCAGGTTAGTCAATAAACATCCACCCCATCAGAGCATTCCAACTTATGCTAAACACCCTGCTCGTTCAAATCCTAGATCTAAATCTAGTAATAATTATCAAAAATGTCATCGATGCAAGGGTCCCCATGCATCTCATCGGTGCAAGTTCAAGTTAGCAACTTGTTATAAGTGCAGTGAGCAAGGTCACATTGCCAAGGCCTGCTTTGCAAAGTCTTCGTCTGTTGCTAAATCTAGCCAGGCAAGACAGTACCGCAACCAAAGGCAGCACTATGTTAACTCTCACCAAGACTACCTAACCCAACCAATGAACCACTCTACCTGTGAAAATTCTCAAACTGATTCGCAGCCGGATTTCAACCTGTTCTCTGTTAAATCAATAAGTCATGCTCCCATCAATGTACAAGTTAATATCAACGGTAAGAGCATCAGCTTCCAACTTGACACTGGAGCATCTCTAACAGTCATAACAAAGAAAGATTTTGACGCTGTCACAGGAGGATCAGTGTCTCTACAGCCGTGTCACAAGTGTCTAACAACATACACTGGTGACAATGTTCCGGTAATAGGAGAGTGTATGGTTCATGTAAGTTATAATGGTCAAAGTGTTAAACTTCCTCTTCTTGTGGTTGAAGGAAATGGACCGCCATTACTAGGTAGGAACTGGTTAAGTGATCTTAAGTTAAATTGGGAGAGTATTTGTTCATTGAAGAATGTAAAAGAATCTAGTCTTACTTCACTAGATAAAGTAATATCTGAAAATAAATGTGTTTTTGGTAACTCTGGATTACTAAATGATAGAACAGTGAAGTTAAGCATTAAAGATACAAATCCAAGATACTGCAAAGCTAGAGTTCCACCTTATGCAATGAGGAATAAAATTGAAAATGAGCTAAGTAGATTGGAATCTAATGGCATCATAAAGAAGGTAGACTATTCCGATTGGGCGACACCCATTGTGCCAGTGTTAAAGAAGGATGGTTCTATAAGAATTTGTGGAGATTATAAAACTACACTGAATAAGCAAATAGAGCTAAATAGGTACCCTATACCTAACATTGAGGAAATTTCTTTGAATTTGGCAGGAGGAGACAAATTCACTGAATTAGACTTTAGTCATGCTTACACTCAACTAGAACTGCATCCAGATTCAAAAGTCTATACGACAATAAACACACATAAAGGACTCTACCAATATGAAAGACTATGTTTTGGCATATCATCCAGCCCTGGAATTTTCCAAGCTGTCATGGACAGTATTTTTAAGGATATTCCAAATGTTTGTGTGTACTTTGACAATGTGTACATAACTGGTAAGAATGACACTGAACATCTTAAAACACTAGATAAAGTCTTGAAAATTGTTGGTGAAAAAGGTTTAAAGATAAACAAAGATAAATGTCAATTCAGGCTGACAGAAATTAGTTTTCTTGGTTATATATTGAGCAAACAAGGCATCAGACCTCAACCTGAGAAAACAAAAGCCATTAAAGAAGCACCCAAACCTGAAAATACCCAACAACTAAGAGCTTTTTTGGGCTTGATAAATTACTATGCAAAGTTCATAGGAAATCTGTCTGGTAAACTATCACCACTGTACAAGCTGCTACAGAAAAATGCAACTTGGCACTGGGGTAAACAACAAGAAGCTGCTTTTAATACAGCAAAAGAGGCTTTGTCTGCTGACACCTTACTAACTCACTATGACCCAGGGAAAAGACTTGTATTAACATGTGATGCTTCACCAGATGGTGTAGGAGCAGTCTTGTCCCACATGGATGAGAAGGGTGACAGACCCATTGCTTTTGCCAGTAGATCTTTGAATCAGGCTGAGAAAAATTATTCTCAGTTAGATAGGGAAGGCTTAGGCATCATTTTTGGTGTTAAGAAATTTCATAAGTTTCTGTTTGGTAGGAAGTTCACCATCGTTACAGATCATAAACCATTGCTAGGTTTATTTGGAGAAAACAAAACCCTACCTGAGCATGCCTCACCAAGAATTCAAAGATGGGCTATCACACTAACTGCATACAATTATGAATTGAAATACAAACCTGGATCTGAGAATAGTGCAGATAGTCTTAGCAGATTACCTTTAACCATTAATGTCCCGTAACGCCCGCTGCCGCCCGACACCGTTAATGTCCCGTAACGCCCGCTGCCGCCCGCTTACAATACGCATAGAAAAATTAAATTTGTTTCATTAAAATTTGGCCTACAAATCCTAATTTTTAACTAAACAGGAAGTCGGATTGTTTCAGCATCCTTTTCCGGTTCTTCTAATTTCAATGGCGCTTTTGAAAGATAAAAAATAATACTTTCTTTCTATCTCGAAATTTTAGACTCATCGGTCCTATTTTTAGTAGATTTAATATTAAAAATAAAATAAATTAATGCCTCTAAACGTATCTAGGCATGTATTTTATGAATTATATATCTTAAACATAACCAAATTGATATTTAACTGTTAAATTCGATGCATAGTTGTTTAGACAAAAATAAATAAAGTTGACTACCGAAAATGACCTGTTTTGAATTTTCTCCGACATTTTTTATTTTTATACTGTACTTGTACCGAATATAATATATTCTATTTAATACTGTTGGAAAGCCAGGTTTATTCCCAACATTAATCAGTACTTTTTATCTTAATTTTCAATTTCATTTAGACAAAAACAAATATTTTGTGAAACTATTCACTTGATCATACAGAGTTATGCTCCTTACATTGGGCCGTCATGGGTGGAGTTTTGGTAGAATGAATGGGACATTAATGGTTAAAAAACCAAAGCCTGAGCTATGTACCAGAAGATGTATTTGTTCTCTTCACTATCATGGATAACTCCAATATAAATGTGAATGATATTAAAAGAGAAACACAAAAAGATGAGTGCTTAATAAAAGTATATGAGTACTGTAAGAATGGTTGGCCTGAAGAGTCTGTGAATGATGACTTAAAGCCATATAAAATAAGAAATTAAAACCCTTTGTGAAGATAATATAAAAGATGGAGAAGATGCAGTCCATTATCAGTCAGAGCTACCTAAACAAAGTATCCGTAACTTAATAAATGATTATGGTGATATGGCAATTTCAAATGCTTTTAAAGAAAATACATTAGTAAGAAGGAATGTGATCATCAAACAACTTTGCTAACATCATTAGCACTTACAGAAACTAAAAGGGTAACATCAAAAGAAGAAAAAGATTTTTGCCATTTAATACACCCATTTCAAATACTGGATCACAGTTGCAAAGTGATATGGTCCAGAATATTACTTTTAAACAGTATTTTTGGTTACCAGGAAAGCACTATCAGATTACCTGAGAAAATTGATCAATCAAAGAAATCTATGTCAATTAAGGATCTGAATAACAGCATAATACTTTCAGATGCCAATTCAAAAATAGTTCCATTAAATCATGACAAGACATTCATTGAAAGAGAATTTGGTGTTAATAAGAATGTGTATCTAAGAAATTATGGGAGAAAGGAAAAATGGATACCAGGTCAAATTGTTCAATGTACAGGACCTGTGCCTTATAAAGTTAAAAATAACTTGTGCAGATAATAAGTGCGAATCTGTCAATCCCACCAAATCTGAACAGTTCACACCAACTCAGTTTGTTCCACAACCAGGTTCTGTTGATATGAGTGAACCAAGTTGTCTGGAGTCAGAAAATGTAAATTCTGGAGTTAATGATTTAAATCCTAGACCTCCTGAGATAGAGAATCCAGATGGTCAGAATCTTGAGTCACCAAATCAGAAGCCACTGAGAAGGTCAAGCAGGACAATCAAAGTCCCAAATAAGTTAGACCTATGATTCTAAAGGTCAAAAGGACTTTGACATTATTGTTTTGTATTTTGATTATGTTGTAGCATATTGTGCATTGTTTGTAAGGATGTAATCTACCATAGTGTTCATGTTACAATATAATTGGTGATTTTAGGATACTATCAATTGTTCTATTGAGAGATGTGTTATTGTGTTCTAAGGGTAAAGGGATGTAATAGATTGAGTTAATTGTGAGATCAAGGGAACTCACTCTCTGTATTAGTATTATATTTATATTGTTATCTTGAGTGATGTCCCTTACATGTTGTTATCTATAAATAGTTCTCTCTCGCCATCTCTCTTCCTCTCTCTTTGCAACATGGCGTCTGTACATAATAAAGACTGTTAACAACCAACGCGGCTTCTCGTCAGTCATTACAATCCACGTCACTTTCCGATCTCAAGAGGTGGGGGCACTTAAAACTTTCAGTGGGGGGGAGGAGACAGACTAAAATTTTCGGCGGTGGGGGACGGACACTGGTAAAAGTATATTTTTTAAAAATATAATATAATTATTCATTTATTTATTGGTGTGGGGTGGGGCTGGGGGAGGGTGTGGTACTGTTCCCACCCCTTCAGAAGCGAGATGCATGAAAGAATCTCTGCCCATCATTCGTATGCTAACTATAAAATATTTCCTTATTTCACAACTAGGGTTTCTTTCCGACATTTAGCTCCAGTGTGTGTGTGGGGGGGGGGGGGCTTGATAGTCTCGGGGGTGGAGTAGGAAAGTGGTTAAACTAAGCATCAATATTTTCTATTCAATTGTAATACATTTTCTATTTTGTCGGAGGTGGGGGGGGGGCGGGCTCGAGAGGTGTCACCCCCTCCCGGAGTGATGCCTGAAAGAAACACTGACAGTAACCCCTAAAAGTAGATGTAGGCTAACACTTTAAAGACCCCAATGGTCCAGCATGCACTAACATACATGAAGTTGAGATTTTTACTTTAGAACCAGAGAAGCAAATAATTTAGAGAAAACTGCTTTATTTTTCCATCTTAAAAAAAAAACAATTGCAGAATGCTATATTCAGCTAGTCGAGGCTAGGAGAGCCATCAGAAAGCTGAAGAAAGGTAACGCGGGAGCTTTTGACGGCATTATAATCCCAACAGAGACTTTAAAAACACACCAAAACGCATCAATGGAAAAGCTATAGGCTTATATCCGCTATGTGTATGTGAGTACTGAGTACATGATTGTAGGTTATATCAAGAAGGATTAGAATGGAAGGAACGTTGCCTGATCAAGATTCCAATTAAATGAGACACGCTAGAACCACGAGTAGGGGCCTATCAGGTATCTTTTCACTGTCAAGAAAAGTCCTACCGTATGCTTTTAGAGAGAACTAAGGGCAGCGTTGATCCAAAAACTACGAGACGAACGATCCAGAAACTGCAGAACATAAATTGCGCGAATTACATTGCATTACTCCGCAAATAGGCCTTTATATGTATATATATACATATATATAACGAAGACAGCAACACATCCGTATTAGAGAAAACCCCGAAATCTAACAGGAATTGAGTCCCCTAACGGGAAAGGATTACTAATCCTGGTTTTCTTTCGAGCAGTGTTTCTTCCAGGCATCTCTTCGGTGGGGCAGATGCCGCCCCCCCACTATCGACAGATTCTATCACGGAATTTAGTTCAATTGCTTAACATTCCTTTAGACCAGGGGTCTCCAAACTTTTCAGCCTGAGGGCCGCATTAACTATCAAATATAAGTTCGGGGGCCAGAGTTTTTTCCAGGCATCTCATCGGGGTGGCGGACCCCCCCCCTCCCTCCACACACACGAGAAAAATGTCTGAAAGAAACACTGTCGGGGACCGACAACACACTCGAGAGCCAAGTTTGTTCTCAAATTGTTTCTCACTTGATAAAGATTGTATGTTGTTCCACAATATGAAAAGTACTTGTAAAAGTTTTAATATTAGGAAAGCCTTCCTTGTCTTTAAGGAGGTCATTTGCTGGGCAACTGGCCACATTTACTTCAATGGTATTTGACACAATGCTACACTTTCAGTTTGTTTTGAATTTTTCCTCAGCCACCTCCAACACACTTTTTTTTCTCGTGGACAAAAATATCTCCGCGGGCCGGATGAGTGGACCTCACGGGCCACATCCGGCCCGCGGGCCGTAGTTTGGAGACCCCTGCTTTAGACTTTAGATTATATCGACCTAGGTCAACAGAGAGATCAGGATGCATGGGCAACCCATTATTATTATCTATTCAAGCTAGGTACGTGTCCTAGGACTCCATTCATCGCGATGCATCAATGGTCACCAAAGCATAACGGATCCATATTAATATTTAATCCGCAAACAGTTTAAACGTTGTTGTTTTATGGCATTCAAAATGTTAAAATTATAAACATAAAGTGTCACAAGCACACCATCACCACCTGCAATGAAATACTTTTATTATGGGGTTCCATATAATGGGGGAGATGGGGGAATTAAACATTCTGGCAACAGCCCTTGTCTACGCCACACGTCGTAGAAAAATTGTGCTTGCTGTCGCGGTTGCTGTTCTTTCTTGCCATACTCTTTATCCAGAGGCGTAGCGATGGGGGGGGGGGAGGACATATGTCCCCGGGCGCCGACATTAGGGGGCGCCAAAATGGATTGGAAAAAGTAATCGAAAGTTTGAGGGGGGTGCAAATCGAAATTTTGTCATTGGGCGCCGGGAAGGGTCGCTACGCCTCTGACTTTATCAGGAGGATCTGCAAATGAACAGAATTCAGTGGACAACGTGGAGTTAACTTGACGACTTTGTAAACATTTCAATTTTTCCCCACAAACAACAACAGAAGACTAAATTTGACGATAGAATCACATATTGGGATGAGCATTAACTTAGGACTAAGATATTGACAAATAACTAACGTACTAGTTTTAAACCGGTAAAGTTCTCTTTTCAAACCTGACGGTCCATGGGGCAAGTGAAGTAGAGTTCCCCTGTTTCTCTGACCTCGGCATATGAAGAAATAGTATAAAAAGGTATAGATCTATATTAAAAGGAATTCCATTCAAGAAACATACACTCCTTTCGTGAATCGTAACAGCACTATTGGCCAGAAGAATATGTTTTTGTGAAAGGGAGAAGAGTTTTAAAGTGTGGCATTTTAAAAAGATTTTTTTTTTTAAATTACCTTGACGCAGTCGATCAAATAATGTTACAGAAATAATAATATGTTGATTTCAATAGAAAAAAACTCTGTTGGGTGGGGGGGGGGGGGGGGGGGGGGTATGAAATAATATTAGGAGAGATCGTCTGACTACTTGTGACCAATTGTAACGACGAGGGGTGTGGGTGGTATTAAAGTGTTTTATGAGATTGTTACAGTTTTTCAAGTCTTAGTCATCACATTTCGTTTCAACATAAATAAGTTGCGCTGTGATAAGTGACGTGGCCATGCTAAGGGAGGCTACTATTAAATAGTTTCACTTTTTGTTCTCAGTGGGTTCCGCCCTTACTATGGAAGTAGAAATATTGAATAGGCCTAATTAAAATTTCCAGATGCCGGTGGTAGGGGGTGGACCAGAGGCGTAGCTAGGGGGGGGGGGGCGGCAGCCGACCACAGTGGCGCCAAACGGGATAGAAAACATATTTGAAATCTTATTCTGAGCTTCATTATTGAATTAAACTCAGTCGAAGTGAGGAATCTAGACTGAATCTTGTCTTGACGGCCTTTTTTACTTTCTCGTATATACGAAATATAGAGAAAGTATTGTAATCGTGCACAAAAATCCCTTGAAATTTTAACAATTTTCACCGTATTACTTCTCAGTCCTTCATCACATCCGAAGTATAGAGGACTTATTTTAATCGGGCAAAAATTATCAATCCAGATTTATCAAAATTAAGAGGTTTTATGCGTAATCCAGTCTGAAAAACTGGGCTTTGCAATTCTGTCCGTATGTCTGTGTGTCTGTCTGTGTGTGTGTGTGTGTCCGTGTGTAAACACGATAACTTGAGTACCGTTACAGCTAGGTTGATGAAATTTCATATATAAGTATTTTATCAAAATCGTAGATCCGTATTGAGCGATTTCCGATAACCGGAAGTGGTACTTTTTCTACTTTGAATTTTTCAAAAGCCTATAACTTGAGTACTTTTTCAGATAGATAAATGAAATTTCACATGTAAGTATAAGATCTAATTCTCTACCTTCTGTTAAATTTTGAGTAATTTCCGTTGACCGGAAGTAGTAATTTACGCTACTTCCGATTTCTCAAAAAACTAATGTAAATTTTTAAAGTACTAATAATATTGCGCACTATTATGCACTTTTTTTTATTTGGCGTTCACTTGGTGTGCAATTCTTTTGTCTACGAGATTTTACTCTATTTTTAAAACTTTAAGTATTTAAAATGGATTAAAAATCATGTCTATAGCCCGAGTTCCCATCCCCTGTTGTTTTATATGAGAATATTCGAGAAAGTTTAGGGGAGATCACTCCCGGTTTATTATTAAAATGGTTTCTACATCACTCATGTGATCAAAAATACACATTCTTAAGGCACAGTTAGTGACTTGTAAAAAAAAAGAGCATCCGATCTTTCCAAATGGGAGTTGAAGGTTGGGGTGTTTATTCAACGCAAATAACTCTATAGTCCTAAACATGGGGGGGGGGGGGGGGGGGAGACAAAATTAAAAGTTCGTCACGAGCCCCGGAATGGGTTGGAAGTGCTTCAAATGTGGAGGGGGGGGGGGGATGACAAAATGGGCGACTGCTCCGGATCCAGCTCTTAATATATGAAACCGTAAGGTGTTGTCCATAAATGACGTCGCAGTTCTAGGGAACAACTAATGAGGGGGGGGGGAGGGGTCAGAAAGTGGGACAACTTAATTTGCATTTTAAGAAGGAGAGTAAGAAACGCCCCCTTTCGTCATTTAAGTCCCTACTCACTCTCCCCCCCCCCCCCTCTAAACTACCTCTAACTCGTATCAATAAAGGTATGTTGTGTCATTTCCGGATGACACCCCTACTACCCAAGATTTTCTTTAAGGCATCTTGCCGTGGGGTTAATAGGGCTGGTAAGTAGGTCACCAACCAGTTCTACGGCTCAATAAAACCTGTATGATCCATAGAACTTAGAACTGATTGGTGACCTACTTACCAGCCCTATTGTGCCAACGAGCACACCTACCACTCGCTCCGCCCCCCCCCCCCCGAAAGTTTTAAATACTTTCACCACCCCTTAGAAAAATGTCTGAAAGAAACCCTGTGTCTCCCCCCCCCCCAATCCAAAAGTAGGCTAACCGGATAACCTACAAATTTAGGGTTATTGATGGAATAATTATTACAATAAGCTTCTACTTAGTACACGAAGTCCGTTTGTGGGTTGGCAGATTTTGTAGTTCAATTTTGACTCTTTTCTAATGCAGCAATTCGTTTAAACTATTCTTCGAGGACAATGCAAGAATATCTATTTTTCAATTTAATTAGATATATAATTAGTCTTTGTCACGGGTGGCTGATTGATCGCATGAGAGTTACTAACGAACTAAGTAGGGACATATAACTGTCGTTTAGAGATCGCAAGTTGTTTTTATGGACATGTTTTAATGGAAATATTCTTTGTGGTAGCCTTTGTAGTATCAACTTCATTTCAAACACTTTTAATAAATAAGTGTCATCAAATAGCCTCATCAAACACCAGTGTTTCTTCCAGACTTTTTTCTCCGGGGGGGGGGGGGGCACTTGAAATTTTCGGGGGGGGGGGGGGGGCGGACACTGTTAATTTTCTATATAAATTATATCAATTTCATTTCGTTCGGGGGGGGGGGGGGGGGCGACGCCCCCCCCCCCCCCCCCCCCCGAGGAGAGATGCCTGGAAGAAACATTGTCAAACACTTCTCTTTTAATAAAAGCTTTGATCGCAGGAAATGTAAGAGATCTCATAAGCGACAAAGCTTTTTACTAAAGAAAGCGTGTATGTTTTATTTGCCTATTATCAGCTTGTTACTATAAAAGTGTATATATATATATATATATATATATATATATATATATATATATATATATATATATATATATATGAGACCTGGAGGGTTACGAAGACAAATACTGATAGGCTACAGGCGTTCGTAAACAAATGCCTACGTCATATACTCAAAATAAGATGGCCAGACAAAATAACAAACAAAGACCTGTGGCAAATTTTAAAGCAACAACCAATAGAGATAGATATTAAGGCCTCGAAAATGGGGATGGATCGGAGACACGTTAAGAAAAGAAAAAGAAAACATCGCAAAACATGCATTGGCCTGGAATCCCCAGGGGAAAAGGAGGGTGGGCCGGCCAAAGAAAACATGGAAGAGAACGGTTGAGGAAGAGGCAAAAACAGCTGGGCTCTCATGGGCACAGATCAGAGGAGCAGCCCAAAACCGAGTCCGCTGGAGATGTGTGGTTGCAGCCCTTTGCTCCCCAGGGGCCATAAAGGAATGATGATGATGATGATAATATATATATATATATATATATATATATATATATATATATATATATATATATATATATATATATATATATATAGCCCTGGTTATTGTTGTTAATGACTGGAAAGTTATCGCTAACTAAACAGTCATGGGAAGGGTGTCTTATAATAATACAAAATAAGCGTGTGGCGTCAAAACGGCCCGTCAAAACGACCCCGACAAATCGGCCCCGACATAAGAGCCCCGTCAAATCGACCCGTCAAAAGGGCCAGCGACATATGGATCCCGTCATATAGGCTCCCAACAAAAGGGCTCCAGTCAATAAGGCTCCCGACAAATAGGCTCCCATCATTTAGGCTCCCGACATTTAGGCTCCCGTCATTTAGTTTCTCGACAAAACGACCCCCGTCATTACGATTCTCAACAAACGACAAATAGGCTCCTGCCATTTTGTTTCTCCACAAAACGGCCCACGTCATTACGACTCTAGACAAATAGGCTCCCGTTATTTTGGCTCACGACAAAAGGACCACTGACAATACTGTTTCCGTAGAGACTAAGTCTCCCGGCAAAACGGTCTCATTGAATATGACACCCTTAAGTATTACAACGTATGCATCTCTTGTTCGGCAGGCCTTATTTTTAAAAATAGTTTATCTATTATAAGAAATAGTATGTTTTAATTTAAGGGTAATCTATCTATGACTTCCATAAATGAATCGTTATAGACTGTTCCAACTCAGTGTGGGGAGAGGGGTCCACGCTGTACATTCCAACCTGCAGTACGCTTGTGGTTTATCAAAATAAATTGCCGTTATCATGTAAACATCATGTAGGCTATATGATACATTTACACTTCTGTGCTCGCTTTTTAAGCAAGAGATGTTTACTGTTGTAAATTAAACATTATTAAAATTTTAGAATTGGTGGCATTTAGCTGTTAAGGGCTCGATTTTTTTGTGAATTGATGTTGGTTCATGAAAAACAATTTCATTCAGGCATTTAAAGAGGTTATAGTTGTAGTGGAGGTAGTAGAAAATGGTTACTTTTATACCAATAGTGGTCATACGATTCATTTGTCTGGAGCCAATACGCCGGGAGTCATTTTGTCGGATGCCAATATGTCGTGAGCCACTTTGTCGGGAGCCAATAAGTCAAAAGTCCATTTGTCGGGAATTGAAATGTCGGGAGCCTATTTGTCGGGAGCCTATAAGTCGCTAGTCAATATGACGGGTGCCCAGTTTATGGGAGCCCATTTGACGGGGCCCTTTTGACGGGACTATTTTGACTGGGTCGTTGTGTCGGGGTTCGATTTGACGGGGTCATATTAACGGCGCCGATATGTCCCAGGCCGTTTTGACGGTGCACCCAAAATAATGCATTGCAAACAATCAATGCATACTGTTAGAGTATGTTTCGTTGCACATATAACTTGCGGTCCTAGCCTAATAAAGAGAAGAAGCTACTTTGCAATATTAATAATTTTGAGAATGTTAATTATTTCATATTATTCATAGGCTCTAATGTTTACGTTTATTGGGCTAAAATTAATTGTGGACGTTAGGATTGGTAAATATTTTCATTTCGTTACTGGGTTTAGTTTTTATGATGCTTCAAACCCGTCTTCCTATTGTCATGCGCAACGCATTTGTTTCTTTTCTAACTTGCACATGGCGTCCGGTTGAAGGTTATTATACAAACTAAATTAACATCTAAGTGCCGTTCACTGATAACTGTTTTTTCCTTCAACCTGCCCCACTACAAATAAGTGAAAATGGGCAATGTTAGTGCAGCGGAGTTATCAAAATCTGCATCAGATTTACCATCGCCACCATTGTTACCTCCTTCCCCCCCAACCGATATTCCAAAAAAAATAAAAGTAAAAGAAACATCAGGTTCTGCTGGAGTACCACCGGTTGAAGTAGATGTAAATCCAGGTTTATATGAAGATCTTCACAAGCAGACCAAAGGTATTTTTCTTATTTTACTAATAATTTATACAGGCCAAAAATAGTTTCTAAAATGTATCAAAGTCTGGCTAATGACTAGATTTTCTAAGTGGCACAGACTGAGTGTGACAGAGCATTACCAGGTTCTGACAACAGAAGACTCTAGGAAAGTCAAAAGATAGATCGTAGAAAATCTAGTAGCCTGTCGCACTATCACTATATTTTAATGTATTAAACGGTACATCAACATGAGTGCCCTAACCTAAAAGATATTTGAATTACGAGCAATTGAGCTAAATGATCTAATGCTTGGAAATATAAGAACGCTGAAACCTTTTGAAATAAAAATAATAGTCTGGCTCGTTGCTTAGATGGCAGGATTGACCTCTGACCCTGAAATGTCACGCATTGTTTTCTGCCGGTTTTTACGTTTATTTTAGGGGTCCTATCCATAGCTAGGCCAATGCCGCTGCTGAGAAAATCGGACAAATCGGCTTTTCCCTACCCCTTGCATGTTTAACTCTGTTTTTTGCATGCTTTTATTGTGTTTATATTAACATGTTATACATCATTCTGTTCGTAATTGAATAACCTTTTTAAATTTATTAGTTTGATTTCTGTATTATTTCAGACGTTGAAGAAATTGCCGATTAAATCGCATTTTTTACCCTCCGCGGCGACGTGCCGATTAGGGGGGAGGCTTTTTCACCTTTTTAAAAATGGGGTGTTACTTGGAGTCTATAGACTCTGTGAGTTTTCGTACTACAACTGTGAAACTTGGTAGAAGAATAGATTAAATGTACACGTATAACGCTCAGGGTTCTTGGTTAAAATATGTCAAATACTTTCGGAGATATCAGACCGCAAAGTTAAACTAAGTTATTTGAGCTATTTATGGATCGATTTTTTATTTGAACCCTGAGCTGTATTCCTGAAATCTCGACGTTTATTAATATGTATGATATGTCCTATAAGGCCCTATAATAAGGACGTCTATAGACTTTGAAGTGGACCGAAAATATAAACACGACGCGCCGACCGCTGTCTGACTGAACCGCCCTGCTGTGCTTCAAATCGCCGTCTTTGACCTGATGACGCGTTACAAAATTTGTATACACGTATCGAGTTTACGTACTACAACAGTTACATTTGGCAGACGAATACATTAAATGTAGACGTATAACGCTCAGGGTTCGTGGTCAAAATAAGTTAATTACTTGAGGAGATATCGGACCGCAAAGTTGAACCAAGTTTCCCGGTCTATTATTTGACATATTTTACATTTGAACCCTGAGCTGTATTCCCGAAATCCCGACGTTTATTTTAATGTATGACATGTATTATAGCATCTCGTAATAAAGCCGTCCATACATTTTAAAACCGAACGAAAATAAAAATTAACGCGTCGGCCGCCGTCCGACTGATTGGTGATCTACACATCGTGTGGCACAGCCGAGTGTGTGGTCACGTGACGCTAGGCGCTTGATCCGATTGGATGATACTATAAACAATGTCTAAAGATAGATACATGTGTTCCCGTGTTTGACTCGACGGCTATTGCTACTTTATATTTATAAGCACACAGACATGTTGCATAACTTTGTCTTAACCCATTGAAACGTCAAACAAAAGTTGATAGTATTTACGGCTGATGACTAATCGTCAAAATTAATCTTCTTTAGAAATTAATCCGAATAGCTTCGGCCCGATCAAACAATGCTGTGATGTGATTCGTGTAACGTTTCACTATTGTGTACATTACAATTTACATTTTCGTAAAAATGGCTTTAAAAATAAATTAAATTGCATCCGGGGCTCTTTTCTACAAATTTTATTACCACTAACAACGTGGGGGTTACTAGCTTGCCAAATCGACCAAAATGGGGTGGGGTGGATGGGGGTAGCCACTGACCATCCTACACCATATGTAACACCCATAGCCTCACCCCGCCCCCACTAGTCCGTGACGCGTCAAGCCGACGAGCATCGCTTTTGATGTTGTATAACACTAGTACGGTACACGGTGGTTTCATACCCCACCTCCCTCCCCCTTCACTTTGTGGAGTTGATGTTACTAACCCTCGGGCATAGATCAGGAAATCTTGCCAGACTTTTGTCTCTGAGATTACATAATATTCATTTGACACGTTCATCGGGTTGGCCGACTAGCCTATCCAGCGGTCGTGTTTACGTAATAGGGCAATAAAATTCGTTGGTCAGAAGACCTGGTTACCCACATGTCTGATTGAACTAAATCTAGGCAAAAGCTGGTGGTGGTACACGTGTCTGTGTATAGCCAAACACGGTAATCTTACACAATTTCTAGAATCTACGAGATCTACACAGTCAAGCACTGAAACACATGCTTTTTTCTTAAGAAAGTTGTTAATTGTAAAAGGCCTACTGGTAGGCTTACAAAATACATAAACCTACTTACTACTAGCATAAACATTGGGCATAAATATAAATTTATGTTATATATCTATAACTTAACTATATCTTGTGCAAGTTTTTAAAAAAAATTTTTTCCTCCAAAGTTTATTTTATTGACATTGTAAAAATGATTAACTTTAATATGGGTAATAATATTACGTAATTACCATAAAGCACACTCTGATTCTGATCGGACACATTTGTAACTAGACTAATTCTATAGCAAAAAGGATTAAGATATTTAAAATAACAAGAAATATAATTATAATGAGATAGGCCATTTTTGGAACAGAGTAGGCCTATAGTATTGCACATAGATTACATAACATCTTTTAAGAAGTTAAATAATCACAAATTTACTATAGCATTCTTCTCTTTGTATTGAAAAACTTGATTAGTTATATTTTCTTCTAGTAGGCTATTAACTTGAAGTTAACTGACAATGAGCAAAAGTGATTTTAAAACAAATTCATGGTATATTTTGAGCAAAGGGTGGGATGACATAACCTTAACATTTGATAGTTATGTAACAATGTTGGACCATTTTAAATCTACCATTAGCTTGAGCATATACAAATGTCATATTTTAGATTAAAACAGCGTTACATTTAAAGAATGACTTCTTATCACATTGATTATTAGATGTTTAAAAAAAATTGAAAGGGGGGTATTACATAATCTATGAGATTTGTAGGTTGAGTAATCGAAGGACACTTTTTAAAATAGCATCATTGGATTCAGCATACAAAAATCTATAAAATGTCTTAAAATTACATCAATTGATTAAGTATTCTGGCTTTTATACCACTTTTAGTGAAAAACGCTTAAAAATTTGGTCCATACCCTCCCAGTATTTTTCCTCTTTCAGGGTCTACCCCGGTTGTCTGAAAAAACTGCTGTTTTTTAATGACTAAAAAATTCATAACTTTTTTGTTTATGGTCAGATTTTGAAAATTCAAACTGATCTGTAATCAGATTGACAGCCCCTATCCAAATATGTAACTATTATATTGTTTTATTGAAATTAAATTTTTGCATTGGCCTAGCTACTATCCACAACAAATGAAAAAACTGTTAATCTCGCAAATTCTCATCATTATTTTAATGCAAAATGCTAATAAAATGGTTAATATGCCTTAGAATGCCAGAAAAAATCGAGAGATTTGTGGTTGTAAATAATGAGAGGATTTCTAGTGGAGCGCTCTCCGTAAAAACTGAACCGCCGCTTAAAATGACCGACCAACTGGGAAAACAGCCCGACCTACTCTAAATTAATATATAATTGAGATATTTAGCTTGTATATTTACATTATTATTGATTCTAGTTTCCAAAAACAAATAACAAACAGGATCAGCATGTCATAGTATTACTAGATCTAGCTAACCTGGAGACAGGGCTGGTTGCTTACAACAATATGGCGTTCAAACAGAATGAATGACTTCTGACAATTTTTTCGCCAAATTCCAGTGACCTTCTATGAATTACTTTAAACAATGTTTACCACGAGCAAAATGGCAGAATTTTCACATTATAACAACAAACTATAGGTGGCAGGGCTATATATGCCAGAAAAACATTTCAAAATCATTTTTGGAGAATGAGGGCTAAATGTAAAACTTGGTCTCATTAAAATAATAGAACTTTTTAAATATTGATTTCCATATTAGGGGCCTACAAAAATGATTTCCATTGTAAAGCATTTTTAGGTTTATCAGTCTATGAAAAAATAAATTAAATATTGGCAGCCGTTTTTTTTCTAAGACTGGCCAAGAAAATGACAACCAAATAAAAACAAAACCACATGACCACTATGTTGATTACTAGTGAGGAACTCTCGTGCATAGCCAGTTAAAAAGTCCAACCGGATTTGTGGTTTTCTTTAGTTTCAAACACTAAATTGTGCATTTATGGTTAACTTTTCTTTTTATAACCATGGGTCTGTAGAAAGTGAATGGGAAGGTGAGTGATCGGCAGTAAATAAGGTTGATGGGGTATATTATTCTTTGGGATATGTCATGATCCGACAATGGCCAATGAAATGCATGTAATATGGAGGAGCAGGTGTCATATTATTCCATTGCTGGACATTGACTTAGAAGATGTCTACTGAAATCAATAAATGAGTGCTAAACAGAAATCTATATTTCAGTTAAGGGCATTACATGTGAAAAGTCAAGCAAATCTTGAATTATTTTTTTTCTGGGCTAGAACAGATACATGGCATTTCAATTATTTTAAATAGGGGAAAAAAATAGCTTTCAGATCCCAGAAAATTATTGCATGTGGGATGAACAAAATTTGTATCTTGAGGCACCCTGTATTTCCTATCTAACTATTGCATTGCAAAGTATATCAATCATAAAATTAAAAAAAATGCTAGGCCCAAACACGTTTTAAAACCTCAGGAATTAAATAAATCGCCTACACACACAAAATCAAGAAGGTTTGTTCTTACTGGTTGGCAATCCAACTGACACGAGCTTGTTGTTTATCATTTCTTTTATTTTGTATTGCAATATTTTTTTAGAATTATATTATTTAGGTCTATTTTGAATAAATTGATTTTAAAACTTGTGTGTCAGATATGCATATTTAGAAAGTAATTCAAAAGAACTGTTAATAAGCTTAGTAAAAATATATATCTAGAAAGACTTATCGATTAACATTGGCACCTCATTTTTGTTTAGTTGATTTTTAATCTAGATATTAGATATATAGGCCAGATTATTTTCTTTACATATTCAATATGATGCTTTGGAGAAGCCAGCATTTTGTATAAAGATAAAATGAATCTATTCTAATTGATTTAGGCTTAAAATTGAAATAATTTGATCGGTTAAAGCCTAAAACTTTAAGTCAAAGTAATTTTGTTTTTAACTTGATATTATGATGCATGAAAGTAAATAGATTTGTCATGAACTTATGTTGCTTGAATGATTGTCTTATTAGTTGATCTACCTTTGCTGACTCACACTTTGAATAGTAACTATCATGTAAAACCTGCTTCTTTGTTTAAAAATCTGTAATAAATGTAATGAATTAATATAACTTACTTTTTAAAATTTCCCAACAGAACTCTTTCCTCAAGTTTTTGAAGGAGCTAAAGTAATAGTGGCCAAAGGATTAAGTAGCCATTTTCAGATTAGTCACACCATTACACTTAGCACCTTTACGCCTTCTGTCTATCGTTTTGGTACAACATACATTGGCACAAAGCAGATTTCACCAACAGAGGTATGCTATGTGGTCGAAATCTTGAAATATATATGCAATTGTGTATAAAAATAATTATTCATCTTGTAAATGTTGTTTTTATTTCTCATATACATTAATTATCAAAATAAAAATGCAGTCGCTGATTAGGTGTTAAAGTTAGCTTTATGTTTATTTTAAAATGTTTTTTTTTTCAGTCTTTCCCCGTCTTGTTAGGAGATATTGACTCTAGTGGAAATATGAATGCAAATATTATCCATGCTATTAACCAGAGAATTAGGGCAAAGCTTGTAGCACAGGTTTGTCATCAACTATTTATTAAAACTTATTGCAGACAATTGTGGATTGTTTTTGCTAATTTTAGTTTGATATATTTAATTTGGTTTCCAATAAACACTCTTGTTTTGTTTACATTTTGTCTGCTCTGGTTCAATCATGTGAAGGTTATCAATTACTTGCTCTTGTAGTTTCAACCCAACAAATGTGTGGGGCATCAGGTATCACTAGATTACAAAGGAGATGACTTTACTGCTTCATTAACCACAGGGAATGTGGATCCTCTGTCGTCTTCAGGTAAATTTTACTATCAGTGTTTTAAAGTATTTGCTGGTGTCGCCACTACTACTTTCTATCCTTGACCGTACATAAATCTAGACCATAAAAGCTCTTAGCTGGAGAAAAGTTATTTTTTTTTTTAAATTTTTGACTGCCATTTTGAAGTATTTATTGCTTCATTCTTTTACCATTGATAATGTGGTAGTTTTAAAAGTTATCATTTTGGAATAGCTCGATTTTTAAAAAGTATAGATATAAGGAAAGATGACAGTTTCTGATATGGTTTCATCTCCAGGATTACTAGTTGCTCATTACCTGCAACGCATCACACCAAGTCTTGCTCTTGGTGCTGAAATCATGTACCAGCGTGGGCAACAGGTTCCTGGTGGAGAAATAGCTATAATGTCCCTAGCTGGGCGATGGTCAGGTAAGAAATCTTCGCACATTGTATGTATTTTATTGTTTTACCACTCATTTAATAGTATGAAAGTAATAATGCAACAAAAAAAATTTATTTTCTATAGGAGATAAATGGCAGTTAAGTGCTAACCTGAGTCCGATGGCAGGCAATCTTCATACTTGCTTCTATCAAAAAGTCAATGACACGCTCCAGGTTGGAGTGGAATTAGAAACAAGCATACGGATGGCTGAAAGCACAGCAACTGTTGCTTATCAGATAGACATTCCTAAAGCTGATGTTGTTTTTAGAGGTATGTAGAAATTTGATTTAATAACAACTGTTTCAAATTTACCATTTTAGAAGAAGACTTACGATTTTAAAAAGAATAAAATGTGTTGCTAATCAAACATGTCAGGGTTGTGGTGAAGAAACAATTCTTTACTTTTCTTTGTTACACCTGGTTATAGTCAATTTGATAAGAAGTAACCAGAGATAATTGATTTATTAAATTTGTCTTGTATTGAAATTAACTATGTATAATACGAGCACTGTTTATCAAATACCAGCTGGAACAGTATCACTAATTCAAGGCATTTGTATACTTTGCAGGTCAACTGGATAGCAACTGGTGCATAGGAGCGGTAATAGAAAAAAAGCTGGCTCCCTTTCCATTTACCTTAGCACTTAGTGGATATGGTAACCATGTGAAAAGCCAGTATCGCTTTGGTATTGGCATGATAATTGGATGAGGAAATTTTAGTTTAGGTTTTTTTTTTTTTTTAAAGAATTAGAAACTATTGGATTCATTTGTTTATAATGTTTGAAAAGCCTAAGTTGGTGATGTATATATATTAATACTGGTAATATGAAGAAAAAAAAAATTGGCTTAAAGAACAAGAATGTTTTTTTTAAAAATCTAAGTAGAATGTTGACCATTGATTATTCTCATTATCACTAAATTATTATCTTGTTTTGTATGAAGAATAACATTCTTTGCAAGATTTTTTTATATTTTTAAGTGAATTTGGTCTTTTTCATTGAAGTTGATATAGTTTTGCTATATTCTTAAAATTTGACACTTTATTGAATGACTGAAATAGTGTACATAGTTTTGTTACCAAAATAGGCTTCATAATTAGTAACTGTACAAAACAAGCATATATCTATACTGTGGCATGATCATTTAATGTATATAGAAAAGAATGAACTGATTAATGCTTGTGTTATTCTACACAATTTAGAGCACTCTAGGCTACTAAACCTGATACAGAAGTGTCAGCACAACCCTATTACTTTATCCATTTTATATATTGATACAATGCATTTTAAAACAGCTGAATTTGTGTTTTATCATAAGTTGCTTCAATATTACTGTACGCGATTTTTAATTTATTAAAAACTTGTTTTAGAAAGGCAAGAACCAAAATACACAGAGGAAAAAAAGCATTCAGCTTTGTTAGTTTAGATTGGTAGAGTAAACTAAGCATTTATTGAATGATACCTGTTTGTTCGCATGAGCGAAACAGATGCTATGAATGTTTTCCTGTCTGTATTGAAATTGAGTGGATGGCAGCTCGGCTGTAACCTACCATTGCTATCATACTCCATTATTATGGTTTTTTAACATTTAAAAAACCTTGTGATTGCTATACTGAATAAAAGGTACAAGCCAGGAATTGTTTTGCAACAGTGCTCATTTTATTTTGAAATCAGCAAATGAAAGAACCTGTAGTTTTTTTTCTTAGAGAGCTCTTGTGTTCATACACAGTTTGAGAAGATCATATCTGAAGTTAATTCAATAAAATCAATAACTTTTGAATTGCATTTGTTTCTTTTTTTTTTTGTTTCAAATCTATGGCTGCCCTCTAGAACTGGATTCTAAAAAGTTATTTAGACTTTTCATGAATGGGCAAGTGAAGTTTCTAGTTCTCACTTATGCTGGTCTACTTTTGATAGTCATTTAACTACAGTCAGACATGGTAAAAGCTTACTGACATCAAACACAGATATAATGAAAAGTATTTATTGATACAACTGACAGTCACAATTTTAATTCATATAGCAGCAATAGATCTAGGTAAAAGTTGTCAAGAAATACCAGGTCAATATTATATTAAGTAAATCAAAAGGTAGCACCACCCAAAATAATAGAAAATGCTATTTATCAAATATTATAAATACCATGTGTTATGTGAGGAAAAAGAGAACTAATATACAAATTAATATGGTGTAGAACAAGATATAACTAATTGACAAACTTATTTGAAAATAGCAGTTGACACCTCTTAAAGTAGTAGTTCTACCCATCCCATTTTAAATACCAGTTGAAAAGTAACAATGACAGAAGTGATTGAAATGTCTACCAAAAACAATTACAAATATGCAGGAGTACACACAAAAACCATAAATCACAAGTACAAAGATCTAGGGAAAGAAACTAATGTGAACTTGTTTTTAATTTAAAGCTTTCTATTACTTTTAAAAAAAAAAATTATTAAGTATCTTATAATAGCTCTAAGTCAGTAACAAGGATGTGAATTAAACAAAAATATTATTGCATATCTTTTTCCACTCAAAGACTCATTTTAAATACTTTAAAGCAATTGTGATGAGTATGGCACAATAAGAAACAGAAATACTTCCATAAAATTACAAAGCAAACCAGAATCAAATTTATAAATACAAATTTATTGTTCAATAAACACAATGAAGTTTTCATTGTGTTAAATAATTTTATAGATTTAAAAAAAACTATTTTCAAATAAATCACAGGATTCAACAAATTATGTATTATTCCTAGAGAATTTTTAAGATCATACAACTTCAGTTTGAGAACAATATAGTTAGAAAAAGAATAACATGAACCTAAAAATAAAATATTTCCTTTCTGTAGTGTATTTATTTCACTAAGCAGAATCAGTCCAAGCTCCTTATTAAAAAAAGTGTGAATATTATGCACTTATCAAAAAGATAATTTTAAAATTGAAATAATGAACTAAACAGTGCTTTGATTGATAATCCTTTAGAGTAATAGAACAAAGTAGTTCAGTACCATTTTATTTTTCTCAACTAACATTACATTACCGACAATATTTTAAAAATCTTAGTCAAAGAGTAATGCCAACTTTTAAAGATCTTATAACATGCTAGCTGGAAGTTTTTACAAAACTTTATGTGGTTATACATAAGCATCTTTCTTATTAGGTAGTCCAAACTGAAATTAACTATTGATTGCAGACTTCTGGAGTGAGTATGTCATGAAAGAACTTTTAATTGTAAGCTCTATGCCACAAATTTTATAAAAATATCTTAATAAATAAAAAAGTTATGCGATTTTTAAAAAAGCAAAATTTGGTAAAAAACTGATTTTTAAAAAGTGCCATTTTTGAGAACCCATATTTTCTAAACTAAATAACATAGAAGTGTAGAAATTGGTAAGGTTACTGCAAAGTTTGTAATATATATGCCCAATTTTTTTCAGTCATCTAAAATGAGTCTTTCTAAGGTAAAAAAATAATTGAAAATGACAAAAATGCGTTTTGGTCACTTTTATTTTCAAATTTTTTTTTTTTTTTTTTTTTTTTTTAATTTTTTTTTTTGCTTTGGACATAGAATAACTCTAAAACTATTTTGTTGGTAACATTAACAGGAATAATGTGTTCATTATTTTCAAAAATCACATGAGTTAAAATATTATTTTAAAAAAATGCCACAGTTATCTAGAGCAGGAGAAACAGAATCAAAATTTAGTGGAGTAATGTAATGTAATCTAATAAAGACGTGATGCCTACAAGTAATGCAGCAGTTGCTGCTACATTCAAACCTATTGGGTTGATAACTGCTTTGGGGGAACAGTTTTTAAAACGACAACTCCACATCTTTGTATGTCTAGTTACCCCCAACCTTGATCTTGTTGAGCATCAAGAGTAAGTGATATGTTTTGGGAACTGTAGGGGGGGGGGGGGGGGGGCTTGGCCTTCTTCCCTTCCCTTGTAAGGAAAGTTCTGGATAGGCCACCATAAATGTCTCCAGCTATGGAATAAATAATTGATTTAGTGATTAATAAAATATAATTAGATTTACTACTAGCCTATTTTGTAGGCCTACTATTTATCCTGTGACTGTAGCTGGAAACATGAAAAAGCCTGAAAACACCTTTTTGTTTAAAGAAATGTAAACTTGATAGTATATTTTGAACATTAATTCTATTGAATGAAATATTCGTTGTTTGTGCCACAATGGTTGAGATATCCAATGATGAAGGTGCCATACTGTAGTTCTCAACATCATATAGGACAACTTAACTGTCCTTCATTGTTACTATATGCATATAAAATAAATAAATAATGAGAAGTACTACTTACACTTACAACTAATATAACATTTAAAACTAAGTCACAACATGTACAATCTTATTAAATTGCACCACCATCTAAAAATTGATCTGGTACATTTTATTTCACATTATTCAGCAGGGGAATCAGAATCAAAGTGCACAACAGAAAATTAAAAATTAATCACATTAGTCCTTAAACTTTAGTGTCTTTTGTTTTAAATAAATTGATAAAAATGTATAGTTATTACAATTATAAGTTTCTTTTGTGTTTCAATAATATTTTATAAGTATTTAACCTTTGTTCCCTGTAAATAATTGAGTTCGTCCACATAGTAACCAAAAATGTCTGGTGGCCATTTTGAATTTGTCGATTCATAATTTTGACGCGATAGTCCAGATAAACTGTAGTAATACGACCCTATCATTAATCCCATTCGATAGATTTTAAAGAATTAGTAAACACTAGCATCTAATAGTTAAGTGCATCCATATTTCAAGTCCCTAGAATGTCCTGAATTAAATAGCTTCACGTTTAAACACACCCTGTGTACAAGCGTAGTTCACACGCTAAAACCGTTGACTAGTAGGGTTCAAATTTACATTAATAACGTGTGCTAATTAAACCAAACTGACATTCAAACTTAAAATTCATTTATTAAAATGGAAATGAAACTTTAAAAATGATACTTACAACTTGTTTGAAGGCTCTAGCAAGGGTAAAATCCGTTTAGCATCATCGGTCGTCAACCTTTAAAACCGTTCGGCGAGCAACTGACTCGGGGCTGAAAGTTGACTCGAGGGTTATATGCTTATTGAGGGTACGGCTTCGCGACCGTAAATCAGAAAGACTTGAATTTACAACACAAAGTAGTTATAAAAGTGAACTTTACATCGGTGTAAAGATTGAAACAGAATTAGTTTGTTTTCGTGTATATATCGTCATTTAAAGTTTAAAAACTGATTTTTTTAAATGAAATAAGCAAGTTATTTTTTCAATTTATACATCAAACGATAGACTAGAATTCGCTCTTTAAAATGACATTAAGATTATGCTTCTACGATGCTTCGTCGCGAAGCCGCAACCAAATGAAACAGTGTGGGGTCGATCGGTACACGCAAAACGGTGAAATTTGTTGACGTAACTGATACTTTTCAAACAAATCTAAAACACATTCAAACTTATGTTACAGATATACAAATACCAGATTACGACAGATAAAGGCTTAAACTTTATTGACATATAATTTTTATCCTTATAGGACAACTAGAAGTAGTGAAATTTTATTTTTGAAAACCGCAAAAACTGACCCTAAAACGCACTTTTTTGCCAGTTTGGACTACCTATTCTTATCTCATTTAAAACTTGATTATAATTATAATCAGTAAATTGTTCAAAAGTAGTTCTACCCTTTCACACCAGGTAAGCCTACATGAAACCACACTTTAAAGTGCTAGTGTGGCTAATAGTGATATTGCTTTTACCCATTAACATTAGTGTTTATCAAGTGGCTTAGGTTTGGTACCTTGCTTCTAAAGTGATGATGAATAAGAAAACCATATAAGAAAGAAGAGTTGAAAAACTTAAGTACAGATTGTATAAATAAGCATCACAGTTGTAAGATATAAGAATATACCATTTGTATAACTTTATTGCAAACTCCACAATCACTCCTCAACACTTTAGCAAGTATTTTTCGGATAGGAAATATTAAAATCTGAAGGCAACTGACAAAATATGTAAAAAGACCTACTGTTTTTGACAATAGGAAATTCGCAATTTTAAAAATCATTCATTTCAATGGGTTTTTTTCCTGCATCAATAAAATTAAATGTAGAATTATTTTTAATAATATAAAACTTTTAAAATCTTAATTCTAAAAAATCAAATAAATACCGTAATACAATAAATACTGTTGTGGAGCATGGTCACAATACAGATTGCAAAGAATGCTGAAAGACTTGACCTACTGGCAGATCACAATACCATCTCTTTACACACCAGTTGACTGCAGAAAGTCGGCAATTTTTTTGCTACAGAATTCAGAAGCTTTCTTGGCCTCGAAACTTAGCAAGGCAAAGTTGAGAAAGCCGTGAGGTAGGTCGTCGATGAGATGGAGCTCCACAGGGACATTCAGCGCTTTCAGCCGCTTGGCAAAACTGACAGAGTCATCAAGTAGTGGGTCCAAGTGGCATGCCTGAGGAAGATAAAACAAGTTAATTAAAAAGTCTAGTGACATTTAAGCGCAATTTCCTTATGTTATCTAAAAATAGCTCTGTCGTAGTGTAAATCAAGAGCAGGGTTAGTAAAACCATTGTTTAGTTATTAAAACGTTTTTTATTTTTTAAAAATTCTGTATTTTACATGTTTTATTTACAATAGAGTTACATGACTAAAAACCATTGCGCGCCTACTGAACGTGATGACGCAGCCATTGAACGTGATGGCGCAGCTATTGAACGTGATGACGCGTGTGGTGTGGTTGGATAAATATGCTTACTAATTCGGTCCAAATTTTAATTAATTCAAAAAAAATTTTGTGACCCAACGAAAGGATATTTTTGAAAACTTTCTTCGGCAATATTGTTCTAAATTATGGCAGGAATCGATTGGTACATGTTTCAAGTCGCTAAGTGGTCTGGTTGCCGAGATATGGGCCAAAAACTGCTTTTTTTTTCGAGGTTTTTTGGCTTTTCCGGGAAATCCATGAAAGAAACCCGTAATTTTTATGGCCTATGCTCATCCTCGTAACTTGCTTAACATAATTGCTTTTGGAACTAGTCATCGATATTGCTTCGTTGAGGAGGAGATACGACTTAAAGCTGCGGACACACATCCATCCATTCATTCAAACATTCATACATCCAGAAATGACGGGTTAATAAACGCAATTCTCCAGAATGGAAATTGCGCTAAAAAAATTGCTACAGGATTAGAAACCACATACAATCATAGAAAGAATATTGTCAAAAACTGTATTGTCATATTAGTTATACCAATGCAAAGTTTACTGTCATAAAACAGAAAGAATGTTGCATATAAATGTAGCCCACCACCTAAAAATAAGACAAAAGTTTAAAAAGAGAATGGATTAGCATGGATTAGTGCACAATTGACAGCTCCAAAGTCTGGAGTGTAGAGATGGCATGGCCTGCAGTGGAGTGCAGAACAGCTAACCTGAATTTGGAGTTCAAATCTGGGATCAAGTCAGTAGAACATCACTGAGTCCACCCAGCTCTGATAGGCACCTAACTCACATTAGGGAAACAAAAAGGTGGCTAGAGATAGTGCTGAACCCATTAACCCTTCATGTGCAGAGGTCATAGAAACAGGTGAACCCTACTTCACTTGCCCCATGGACAGTAAGGTTTGATAATGGAACTTTAGTTCCGACACAAGCCAAAGGGCTAGTGAAATTGTCACAAAAACAGTTGAGCCGCACTATCTCAATAAGGCAAAAAAGTTATGTTCCTCTTTCAGGCCTGATGATCCATAGAGCAAATAAAGTAAGTTCATCCATTTCATGACCACAGCATGTAATGTTGTGAGTCAGGTACCCATCAGAGATGGGTGGTCTCGGGGCTGTGTTACAGATTTGAGCCTGAGATCTGAACTAAAGACTTTTGGGTTAACTGTCAAGCACTTTGGCATCAGACCATTTTGTCCTTTCAGCTTAATGCTCATTAATTTCTAATAAATAGTCAACATATTTTAGCACATCTTTTGATATTATAAGAATGGTGTTGATTTTTATCAAGATTAACAAGTTAATGGTGGAATGTTGGACATAATGCAAGTATAGGAAAAATATGGCGGCCCTGTAGAGGTCAGAATCAGTCAATAGTGTACTGAAAACAGTGTATATACACTGTTAAAAATAAACAGGTAATTTTAACTTAATTAACTAACATCAATAATTTGGTCAGATAACCCACTGAATATTTTTAGTAGTTTCAACAATGACTTTAGTTGGTGCTAATATCAAGTCAATTCAGATCTGAGTTTCATTAGTCTCTTAAGTCAACTCATCGCTGAGATTTGTAAGCATCTGTCAGCCTGCAAATTCAATTTCAGACGTGCATTTATTTGTGTTGACATTAAGATGACTCACTGTTATATTATGCCATTATATTAAGTCAACTAACTACCAAGTTTTGTAATTATGAAGTCAACTCATGAGTTTTGTCATTCTACAAAGTCAACCCACCACCAAATTTAGTTAATGCAATTACATTCACTCACCACGATACAGACTTTGGTCAAGCCTTGTAAAAGGTCATCAGGTGCCAACAATGGAGACATGTATGGATTCTTCACCACCGCAGCACGCCTTAGTTTATGAAGTGGACTGTAGCATGTAAACGATATCTTGCCAAAATCTGTCGGTGACATGGAAATCTGTTGACAGATAAATAAAACGCACAAAAATGATCTATTTTAAAAAAAAAATACAAAACTGCATGTTGAACAAATTTTACAAAGAAGAGCTCAAACAGTTTTAAACTAAATGAGATAAGTAAAGAAAAACACAGTTTTAAAAAAATAAATACTCTTGTAATAAATATTATATATAGAAAAACTTTTCTGTTGAATGCCAGACATGATAAGGAAGAGCTGCTGATACAATTAAATAACTTGTGGTGGTGATGATGGTAGAAACTTTAGAAGGAACAATCTCTTTTAGGTTTTGGTAATCGCATCACTATAATCTGTTTATTTAACCCAAACTTAACCTTTTTTTCTAATCATAGATCCTGCCATAACTCTAAAGTTTCCCTTTCAAACCTGACGGTCTATGGGGCAAGTGTTTGATGACCTTGGCATATGAAGAGATAGTGTGGTCTGCACTATGCCCAGCCGCCTTTACTTTCCCTAACGTGAGTTAGGTACCCATCAGAGTTGGGTGGACTCTGGGACTCTCTACTGACTTGAAACCGGATTTGAACTCAAGACTTACGGGTTAGCAGTTCAGCTCTCTACCGCTAGACCACTCCGTCCCCACGCCATAACTCTAAACCAACTCTTAAAACCTAAGTTGAGTAAGGGAATCCAAGTATAATTTCTACTTGCTATACAGCTTCATGGTACAATATCACCTCAAATGTGGAACATGTCTTTTCTACAACCAAAAAAAAATAAAAATTTGTTGGAATATTAAAAAAAGTTGAAAATCTTTAAAAATGTCTTCATACCTTTGGTGTGTGCGGAAATCCATGCGCAGAGACAGATGTGGAAAAAGGTGCGGACACATCACCACCGGTTAGCACTGGTGCAGACTCACTGCGCACAAAACCAGTCTTGCTGCTAGAGGATAAGCTGCACATTGGGGTGGGTGAGTTCCTCTCAGAGGCCACTGATATTGATGTACAACTGCCAGACAGCATGGAACTTTTACTTAAATTTAACGTCGTTGGTACCTTGGGCTGGTTCTCGTTTGACGGGTTGGGTGCGCTATTAGGGTCCTGATCTGCATACATGTCACTGATGGCATCGGCTAAGAGCAGTTTGCTTTCGTCTGGGAGGTCAGATAGAATGTCAGGTGATCCCGAACCACTTGAATGGTCTTCGTGACACAAGAATGCCCCCACGTTACAATGATCATCTGCAACACCCTCTGCCGGTAGTGTTTCCTGAAGCATTGGTTCTGTAGGTTTACAAGATTGTCTCCGATCAGGATCGTCTAGCTGTATGTCTATCAGTGGTTCTGTTGTTTTACTACTGGGTTTCAATTCTGCATCCTCTAAATTTATATCTGTAGTTTCTGTAGTTTTATAACTTTGTATTGGATCTGTTACCTCTAAATTAAAATCTAACATTGGTTCAGTAGTTTTACAAGATGGTATCATATCTGTATCCTCTAAATTTATGTCTATCAGTGGTTCTGTGGTTTTAACTGCTGGCACATTGTTACGTATATCCTGACACTGTGGTTCTGTAGTTGGATCGGAAGTCGTCACTTCCATATCTTCAATTTCTCTATGGTCTAAAGGTTCTAAATTCACCTCTTGTGATAGTTTTGGTGCTAATTCTTCACAAGAAGTCAC
Organism: Physella acuta; assembly: GCF_028476545.2. Lineage (NCBI taxonomy): Eukaryota > Metazoa > Mollusca > Gastropoda > Physidae > Physella > Physella acuta. The sequence goes on along the minus strand of NW_026732639.1, from coordinate 272,547 downwards.
TGTTTTGGTCTCTGGGACTTCCTGAGATGGTGATTCCCCTGTCTTATCCCACGAGATCACAGAATCATTTTCTAATAGTTGTGGGCTTTGGGCTTCTTTGGTTTCGTCAATGTCCATAATCATACCTGAAGGCTCATTGGGTCCAGTTGGTGAGTACGGTGATGACAGAGCTGTATCAAAAGCTTGGGAAGAGTCAAACTGTGACGATGACGTCAAGTCTGACATGGGTGACAACAAATCACCGGCGGGGAAACAAGCGTCAGGAGAAACAGGGACGTTTTTAATCAGAACTAACTGTAAGGAACCTTTAGTATTGAAAACCGCATCGTCTTCATCATTGCACGAGATTGTTGGGTCGTCCTGCTGACTGGCATTGAGAGTTTGTGTGCTGACGTTTAACGACGCAGAGGACAAATCAACAGAGTCTGAAACTGGCTGAGAGCTAACTTTTGGATGTAGAAATGACGCCAGCGAACTCTGAACCGATTTATCGCTGCCGCTCGGGATGAAAGATGAAAAAAAGTTGTGAGCGCCTTCCATCATTACTTTAGCTCTTTCTTGAAACCGACCAATAGCCATCGCAGCTGCTTCTTTGTTTGATATCTTACAAGAGGCCAGGCTGGATTGTTCCTGAATGGCAGGAATTTCCAGGGGTGATGCACACTGAGCTTCCTTCATACCAGCTTGTTGCCCACCACAAGAACCATCACTCACACCTGATGGGAAGACACAACTTCCATTGTGCAACAGCTGAGAAAACATCTCGTCGTTGTTTGTCTTGTCAGCACCTCCAGGTGGCATCTCAGCTCCAGCGTTACACGTAGACACACCGTCCTGACCTTGCGCAATTATCACCCACTCTTTGTCCGAAGACTCGTATGAGCCAAGCTTGAGGCAAGTTAGGCTCTCTTCAGAATGGACATCTTCTGTTTTTGGTGTGGACAGGGGATGTTCCTCGTTGATACCAGCATAGGCTGTAAATTCAGTTAAATTGCAATTAACCCTGAGGTTTAATATCAAATGCATAAACTTGTTCCAAAAAAAAAAAATAACAATAACTTTATAAATTACTGTACTAATTTAAGCATAGTGGTAAATTAAGTTCCCATTAAGATCTAACAGCCTTGTAGTTTGTACTGGGTGGACAAAGGCTATGAAAGCAAATCCAAAAAGCAAGCGGAAATCAGAGCCAACAGGCTATATGGAGCATAACAAGTTAATTGTGTTGGAGGAAATTCTGTCCAAATTTTCAAATAAGTACAAAAAAGAACGTCTGACAACCTATGAAGCAAAGTTTAAAACTATACTGTATTAACCTAGTATTAAAATTATTCTGCATCAACCTAGAATTAGAGTTATTCTGTAACAGCCTAACATTAAAATTATTATGTATCAAGACATTAACATAATTCTGGACCAAACTAATATTTTTGAAAATCTGTATCAATCTAATATCAAAATCATTTTGTATCAACCTACTATTAAATGCTTGTGTGAACGTAGTATTAAAACTATTCCGTATCAATCTAATAATTTTTGTGTTTGTTTCAAAATAGTATTAAAACTATTCTGTATCAACCTATAATTAAATGCTTGTATCAACCTAATATTAAATAATTGGTCAACGTAGTATTTAAAACTATTCTGTATCAACATAGTATTAAAACTATTCTGTATCAACATAATATTAAATGCTCGTGTCAACATAGTATTAAAACTATTCTGTATCAACCTAATATTAGAAGTTTGTGTCAACGTAGTATTAAAACTATTCTGTATCAACCTAATATTAAAATAATTCATCATTTACCTGCCAAACAGCGAGTAACTAACCCAACAGGTAGCACAGGGTCCAACAAGCTCAGCAGCCTGGCAGGGGACGGCGTGTACCTGACCACAGTGCACGGGTACACACAGATCACCCCATCAGGCGTCCTGATGCCGAAGGAGGCCGCTCTCATGGCTGTGGATATGGCCAGGTTCCCACCGGCGCTGTCGCCCACAACCACAATTTTTTCACCTGTTGATCCTGTTGAAATTCAATTTTATTTAATCTTCTTCTTCTTCTTCATTTTTAGTTAATAATATTTATGATTGTAGGGATGGTGGATTTTTTTTTAAAGATAGCAAGTGAAGTTAAATTGCTAATCAGAAGAACTACACAATATCAGACATGCCTACACATGGCGGCCAAAAGTAGGAGCAGTCATATAAAAAAAAGAGGAATTTGAAGCCAAAAAGAGGAACATTTTCACAGATGCTACTTTGCATAGCCAAAAAAATAATAAAAATAAGCCTTATGACATTATACGCAGTATAGGTATAGCAGGCCTATAGTTTTACATAGCTAGTCTCTAACTAGATCTAAATACTGGTAAATGTCAGTATACATTTTAAAAAAAACTTTAGTGGTGAGCATAATGTCCAATTGCGATCTGCTTTTATTGAATGATGGCAGATATCTATGAGTCCTGAATGTTACACAGAGGCCCAAAGATTGGACTCAAAATTTATCTATTACTTCAGGACCTGGTGACCCATGGGCAGATGAATTAGAGTTCACCTATTTCTGTGACCTTTGCATATGAACGGATGGTGTGGTCAGCACACTGCCTAGCTGTCTTTACTAACACCAGGCAGGTACCAGTCAAAGCTGAGTAGACCCAGGGACTTCCTAAAGGCTGGAGCCCCTGATACAAACTCAAGACTTTCAGGTTAGTAGCTCTACCATATGAGTATGACTACACTATCCTAGTACTTCACCACAAAATGCATTGTTAGAAACAAAAACCTGTGCAAAGTTGCTGAATTTTAATTTCATTCTCTAATAAATTTTATCCTGAAATCATCTTAAAAAAAAACCCAATTATTTTTTACCTAACGGTCAGCAGATTAGTTACCTGTTACTGTGGCCACAGCAAAAGAAATGACAGTTCATGCAGCACTACTAAAATGTAAAAAAACCTAATTGTTTTGTATTCTTTACCTAGCTGCTCACAGTTTTGTACGGCCCACGCATAAGCATAAAAACATTCCTCTAGGGCTCGAGGGAAGGGAAACTCTGGTGCCAATGAGTAGTCCACTGATAATATAGGGACATCAACTGTCACTGCCCAGTCTCTGAGGTAGACCTGGACAAATATATGACATGAAACATTTTACTACTTGTGGTTGGGGGGGGGGGATGTATTCGTTATTATATGATGATTACTATTACTAACACTCCAACTATAAACATGTGATGAGGACAGGAACACTTTTATTTCAGACGACACTAATAATACCAACAAGTCAGATCATGAAATATAACTTGAACTTTAATTATCCATCACTAAAACTAGGTCTATGCTACAAAATATAAAATATGTCCTTTCTCTACAATAGCTAAACCCCGGTCTTCACTCCTGCGTCCTACGTCATAGCTAACACTGTCGCGCCACAATCAGGCTACACATATTTTATTAAACACACACACATACCAAATCGTCTACCATCAATACCAACTCAAGTTTACATCGTCCTTATTAATCTCTACCAGTCTAGTCTTATTTCTATCTATCTACAATATGACACTACTCATACTTCAAATGAGAGACTTTTATAAACTTTTCACATTAAAAAATGCTTTAGTTTTGTTTTAATCATGACTGGAACACAAAGATAAGTTTCTCAGAGGGAAACAACCAAAAAAATACTGAACTTAGAAGCCAAGAACAGTTATGGGGAAAGAGAAACACATAAAATGATTTTTCAGGTTTAAATTTTTGTGTTACTTTTCCTTTTTAAGTTTTTATGCATGTTGTCCAATAGGCTTTGCTGCTCAAAATAAGATGATTATACAATTTTAAGAGAAGTATTTGAGTTATTTAAATACATAAAAAAAAATAAAGTCATTATTATCCAGGAAAACGAGTAATAAACACAATGCTGATCATGTAGTAACGTAATAAACTCTAATTATGATTAGTAGTATAATTAAGGTTTAGCAGTAATGATTGTTGAACAAACAGCTAAATATAAAAATTTAAAAGCTGTACCTCATGTGACCTAGATGACTGAGCAACAAATCCACCACCATGAATGTGAAGTATTAGCCCAGTAGATTTGGCAGCTGCTTCTGTTTTAGATTTGCCAGATTTTTTAAAAGTTTGCTGCAAGACACAGAGTAAATAGTTTTAACATAATGTATCTACTGTTTTGTCATGGGTATTAGTACGAATTCAATATGATGCCGCATCATTCCTTAGTTATGTCAAATACTTCTTTAAATTAAATATTCTCATCTTTTATGAAAGGCAATCCCATTTTATAGTGAAATGGTTTTAATAGTTTCATTGTGTAAATTTATTTCAATATACAAATCAATTTAATTTTAATTTATCATAACACAAATTTTTTTTGGTTGTATATTTTGAATGCTTTTCATTAATGTCAGTCCCATTTTAACTTTAAGAAAGAATGACTGTTAAAAAAATGAAGCAAAACATTTAGTCAAAGAAGGCAGTTATTTAAAATATACCAGTTGTATGACTCAATATTGAAAAATTACTAAAATAAATATTTTAAAAATTATAACAAAATAAACAGCTATTTAAAATCTACAACAGTTTAGTTTTTTAGCAACATGCTACAAGATAAAAAAAATAAAACTTTTATTTAAAGCAAAACATGCTACTAGAAATCTACCACACAGCTATAATTTTCTAGTTCAGCATTAAAGCAACGAGAACTTTCTTAATTACTAACGTACCTGTCCATCTCTGAGACGTGCTGAGATGAGTCTGGTGTGTACATGCCCAGGCCCTGTGTGAGCACAGGGTGGGGTGATGAGAACTGTGTCACTGCTGTCAGTCAGGGCCAGCTCAAAAGCATCTGGTCCCAAAGTTATTATCTCATTCACATCCACAGATGGACAGACAAACAGAGGTAGTTGCTAGTGTTGAGAAAAAAATGATTGGTCAATAGAGGCTGGATTAGGTTAATTAAGGGAACAAGATACCCATGTTTTCGATAAAATGTTAATTTTGTTACCCAAAATTTTTATTTCTTAATTCGATACTAATACCTTTTATCTATCTAACCCGAACATTTCGGACTTCTACAGCTTACGGTTATTCGTTTATTGCGATGTGAAACATGGTACCCCCCGGCAAGTTTTCACACTACTACGCGGACAGCGGCTATCTTCGAGCGGGTATTACAACATTTATTGCCCGCGAGGCACCATAAACTTTACAGCAATCTAAGGGCCAAGCACTCGTGTACCCGCTGGTGTAGTCACCTTTTCTTTTGTTCTAAAAATAATTAGGATAGAAGTTGTTTTCTACAAAGTAAAATTTTATATTAAACTCCATATAAGGGCATGCGCGTAAAATTTATGAATGGGAAGAGGTTCATTGATACGCTTGACCAATCATATTATAGTACAGTAAATCAAAATAATTCACGATAGGCTGCAACTAACCACGTGTGCTAGGCAGCCATCTTGTTTCTAGATAAACAAAACAATCGCCTGTCTCGTTTGTTTACCTCATTTGCGTATACTCTTCTATTTGTTGTTTTAAAGTTATACAACAACATTAAGTTTAATAATTGAAACTTTGCCTAGAAATGTACTGTTGATTATCACTGGAACAATATTAAACACTGTTGCGTACGCTTTAAAATTATACTAAGCTGAAACAATGCGTCATGGACATGACTATCAGTTTGAAGAATGTACTGTCCATCCCCTTTACCCCCTTCATTCCCTTCTCGCCATTCAACCAACGGCCGGTTTATAATCTTGTTACGGCATGCTGTGATAGGCTTGAACGCGTTCATCAGGCTTTACACCGGACTGTATACGACACATGTGTTAATGTGTATGCCCATCTCTCCGTATAGGGTGTGCTAGCAACGAATGTAAATACTAGATAGTAGTAGATAGGATAGCTGGGAAGCATTCACTTAGGCCCTGTACTTGACCCTATCTACACAGATGTGTTATTCGCGGTTGAATGAACATTGGTAATCTATGGCTCATCGGTTCCTCGTGCACTATCCAGCGGTGGGATGGGGTGGAGGGGCGTGTCTAGCCTCAAGCGTTGTACCCAGTGTTGTGTTGTAGGCTATTATCATAAGGCAATAAACTTGTGTAAGCTACAATTTGAGTAGAGAAAGACATTGTTTTGAAGTGAGAAGACCGGCTAACAAACAAAACTTTATCTGGTTTGATGATAGCTGTTCTGAGAATACCGCTAGATTGATAGGATGTGTAATACTTAATAGTCATACATTCATTACCTGTTGTATACATATTTTCTGCTTACATAGAAAAAATCTATCTAAAGCTTACAACATAAATCAAAGCGTATTTTATTAGACAAATGGTTCTTCCACATATAACAAGACGTTTTTTTCTGTTTTCTATAAGAGAAAACGCACCGCGCCTTTTCCCGCTCTTCTTTTCACGTTTTCTCAACTTTGCATTTTACTCAAAATTCGACATTCAAATCGCTAAGGCTTTGGAACCCTTTGTCATACAAGAATAAAACATTCCACGTGCATTCAGCATTATACCATCTACAAAACTACGTTTGTACATTAAGTTTACTACAATACTTAAGGAAATATTGATATTTTTGTAACACCACCCCCTAATTTTTGTACATAAATTTACGTAAAAATTTGTATAAAAAATTGAGTACAAGCTATCGCAATGAGTAAACGTAGAAATATATAGTTTGGTTTGAGAAATCTAAATCTTTCATCCGTTTTTTAAAATCTCTTATGGGAACAAAGCCTTAGCGATTTGAAAAGGTGTTAGTTTTCACACCTTTTCGCTGTTTCCATGGCAACCAGTACTGCTATTGACGGCTATATATTATTTTTGTCTATAGTTTAACAACTATAATTATATGAACTTATTAAACATTCAGAAATGTGTTAAATAAAAAAAAAAATTTTATCCGTGGTGCCTATCCTTAAATAAAAACAGCAAGTTTTTAGTGTTTGCAAAAAACAACAGGAAATTGTTAGTGTTTACAAAACTATTTGGTCAATATGGGCTGAATTAAGCTTACTAAAAATAGAGAGAGTTGTTTGTGTTTACAAAATCATTTAGTCAATAGAAGCTGTAGTAAGTTTACTAAAATTAGAGAGAGATGTTGGTGTTTACGAAACTATATGGTTAAGATGGTCTGGATTAAGCTTACTAACAAAAGAGAGAGTTGTTCATACTTAAAAAATCATTTGGTCAAAAAAGAAGCTGGATTAAGTTTACTAAATACAGAAGCAGTTGTTAGTGTAAAAAAATATATTTCATCAACTGAAGCAGTATGAAGTTTATAGATGTTAGTTTAGTGTTGAAGCCTTATAAGTTTTATTTTAAAAAATTAACAAAAAAAAAAAAAACTGAATTGAGTACAAGTACCAACTTGCATAATGCTTGACTCAGTGAATCCCCAGAATGCTTTGCAAAACTTTATATCTGCTGTTCTAGTTACTTTTACAACCTGCAAATGATACAATACAACACATAGATAAACTAATGTTTAAAACTGCTTACTACAAGATTACTTTAAAACAACAAGACTAAACATCATATATTTAATAACATGTCACTAATTAACCAGATAAGTTATGTCTGTAACAAATCAGTGTTTGAGATAACAGTAAACAAATGCATTTTCAAAATTACATTATTTAATAACTAGTATATAGGTCTACAAATAAAAAAAAATGTAAGTTTTATTTTTTTAAATTGGGTTTTTTTAATAGAATTTTTTTTTAGCAGTTACAGGGGAACATTTTTTTTATTTAGCAAGAACCAACCTGTTGGGCTCTAAGCTCAGGGTCAAGGATGTACTTGCCACTGTTAAACACAGATGTCGCCACCTGCATCATCTGTGATGTTTCAAGGTAGCCTTCAGAGTAGGATGCCATGGCTATAGCCATTGCATGCATGGGGCGCTGCATTGATTCACAGAACTGAAAATTTCAGGGGAGAATATTCTTGGCTCAGAGTATTGATCCATAATTCAAGGGAGAATAGGTGCGCTCAGATTCACAAGATGAAAAAAATTCAGAGGAGTATACTCAGGGTTCAAAACACTGCATTACAATTAAAGGGAAATATTATTAAGCCTGTGCATTGAATTTAAAAAAAAAAAAATAACTGCTTAAATTTTAGAGAAGAATAATTACATTTCAATACACTATTTAACAAAACTTAAATGTCAAGTAATAATATTAAATTAAATAGATAATATCCATATCCAAATGATAAAAACAATAAAAACAAATAAAGAAAAGTTTGTTTCACTACATGTAATGGCATTAAGTGACCAGTAAAAAAAAATGCCAGTTGCATCATTCTTAACCAGGAAACCAGAGAAATATTACTTGGAGACATTTTACATTTCAAGTCAAAACTATGTTATATATTATTAGGCCTATAAGGGCATAACATAATTATTTCAAAGGGCCCTCTTAAATGTGATTTTTAAAATTATTAGTACTGTTCATGAGTGAATAAAATGTTTAAGTTTTTCAAACAAATAAGAGCCAACCTGGAATCCCAGACATCTTCCATAAAATGACTCTTGACAAAGACTCTCCACATCAATGACCAGTTGGTCTGCAACCTCAGTATTTAGCTTATCCTCATCAGCAAACAGCTCACCATCATGGCAATAATTGATCAGTTTTAAAGCATAGTACAGTACAGCTCGTAACTGACCAAGAGTAGACACATAGCTGTAGATTATTAGAGACAGGCACATTTCAGATTACTCATCATTTGATGATTATATTAAATTATATTCATAATTTATTGCAATGAAAATCAAAACTGAACAACTGAGTGAGATAAGATTAAGAATTTATAAGAAATTAATTGAATACATATTAGGAATTAGACCTTATTAGCAGAGGCATGGTGACCTATTTTGGCACCCGGGGCAAACTATCAATGCAATGCTGTCCCAACCCTATTCAAACGCCAGCAAAAAATCACCCCCCCCCCCACACACACACACATACATACATACACCAATTTAGGAAATCAGTCTGTAAAGCCATGCATTGATCTATTTTCTTAAATTTGTCTGTGCAGAATGAGGTTTTTTATTTTATTTTTTATTACCCAGTTTGGCGCCCCCCCCCCCCCTTGGGTCAGCCGCCCCACCCGCCTTGTCCTCCCCTAGCTAGCTACGCCTCTGAATTAATTTTGATGCCTACCTCTCAAGTTCTTTAGAATAGAACCTTTTCCTAAACAAAATTGAGTCTCTCACTGATGAAATATATTTACATAAGTGAAGTAAATGCACGCAACACTTGCTGACCACTTTCAATAAACTACGGTAACCATTTCCTTTCACATCGTCTGAGAAATCGTATTTGTTGTTGTGCAAATGTTTACATAATTCTAGGTAACTCGGCTCGATACCAACGTCCATATATTCACGAAGCAAGCTAAATGCAACATGAAATTTAGCGTGGTAACTTTGCTTGCCATTTTGAAAATACTGAATATTGTTTAAAGCTAAAGATTTGATCTCTCTTGCTAATAAACTAAATAATCTCTCTGGTCTTTCGTCTTGGTCCATTTCTTGTTTTCATCGTCGTCCATATTTTATAAACATACCGCAGTTTTATAAACTTCCGGTATTCTTTCTTCATTTCCCCTTATACCCCCCCCCCCCGGCCATAACCTTTTTAGTAGCACAAAAATACCGTACATCATTAAATAAGATTGATAAAAGGGGAAAACGTGTTGTGGTTTTACTATTTAGTTACGATAAAAGCATATACTACTCTAATGTTTAATTTTTTGTGTTTAAAAGTAAAAATCTTTGAGCATGTTATTAAACGATAGGCTAATTGGATTCTATATTTTAAGCCTTCAGTAATATTATCTGTTTTAGGCATGTCAAGAATGATCGAACACCCATTCTCACTATCATTCCCCCCCCCCCCCAGACATTTTTCTCCGTAGGGATTCTTGAAACTATCGGGAGGGATGGTGTCGTAGACGTGCAGTGCACCCCCCTCTCGAAGTGATGCATGTAAGAAACTGTTCCCTGTGGACACATAAATTACGCTGCATTTGTGACGCAAGTCACAACACTTACCTAAAATGACAACACTCTTCATGGTCTAGCGGTAGAGAGCTGGACAGCTAACCTGTAAGTCTCGAGTTCTAGTCGGTAGACCGTTCCTGAGTCCACCCAACTCTGATGAGTATCTACCCCACGCTAGGGAAAGTAAAGGCGGCTGGACGTGCTGACCACTGAAACACTTCACTTGCCCGACCACAACTTTGTTAGTTGATTGAGAATTTCTGATTAGCTTCTAAGGGATCATGTTTATAATTTTATGACGATTTATGACGGGGGGGGGGGGGGATAAAAATGTGACGTTACAAGTGTAATTTTGTACACATTTATAACATCAGCTGTGGGCCTTCGTGTACTTCTTTAAAAGTCATATTTATTATTTAGAAATAACGCGTCTTTACCCAGCTCTGATTAGGCCTACCAGACAAGCCAGGGAATGTAAAGCGGCTCAGCACAACGCTGACAACTTTATACCTTCGTATTATACCGATAAACAACATCCACCCCCCCCCCCCCCGATTCCCGAAACGTCCGATTTTAATATGAACTTTTTTGAGAATAATACTGGCTCCGCAGCTCTTACTTGTTTTGCGCAAATTCTTTTTTTTAGGGATTTACGGTAGTTTAACTAAGGCCAAGGTTACGCTCAGGTAAAGTAGGCCTGTTCTATTTCTGTAACTATTTTCTTTTAAAATAGGCCACGCAGTTGGGGAAATTTTTATTTTAAATAAGCACAATTTAAAAGTAATTTAAACTTGAGAAATCAGAAATAAAATTAGAGTTTATGAAAGGCTAAAATTTTATTGTTTGTGTTTAACTTTAATAAAGCTCTGTTGTTGGTTTTATGCAAATAACCAATCACTGTAACAACATGAATTTACTCCTGAGTTGTTTAACCAAAGCTAGAAAAACAACACAAGATCCTAGTCTATATGTATAGTTTAGAACGATGAGAGCCTTGCTAAAACAAGAGCACGTATAAACTTATCAGCGGATAAAAAAAATTGTCTTTAAATCTACAATCGGCGGTACCATATTTTATCTTTCTTTTTAAAATTTATTGTTAACAATTATAGCATAGAATCTAAAAACAAAATGAAGCATGGTGCGATAAAATAGGCCTAAAAAATAAGACAATCTTGAATCCTGGCTGTGTGAGTATCATGAGTGTACTCAGTGTACTGTGCAGTTAAAACTAAAAGTCACCCTTCTTACCTCGAATGAAAAAAAAAATAGGCCTATACTAATTAGTAATTACGTCGATAACTAAAAGAAACAGTAGGCCCAATTGTAAGGATGCCCATTTTGTGAATAAGAACTAGAGATCATGTAGGCCTAATGGACACCAGCGAGAAAAGTCTCAAAGGTATTTGAGAGGTGTATAAATTCATTAAAAAATCATGCACAGCGTATTTACAATTAATATGGTTATAAAATCCTGCCTGTCTGGTTTTTTTCGGACTTTACTAAAGATTGGATGTATTTGATGTTTATAATATTTTCGGTAACTAAATAAAAATTTAAAAAAAAAGCAAAAACAATTTGGTTTTCACGTGTAATGGCGACATAAACATGGCATCCTGCTATTGGATAGGCTGCCATAGATTTTATTGTACACATTGTAAGCTAAAAATAGAAAACTAGGTCATGGGGTTTTAAATTTGCATTGTAATTTAAAAACTTGATCTGCAAAGTTTTGTAAACAAATAGTTATCGATTACTAAGTTACTGTACAGCCAATCAATATTTGTCTTACGAAAGTGAAACATCCGGTTATAACTTAGACTTGATGAAAATAAATAGAAATGTAGCCTTAAACTCAACAAATTATTTTCAAGTTCTCTGGATTTGCAACTTTTATAGCATTTATTCTAAGAATATAAAATTTCTAAATTAATTTTAGGCTTAAGTTTTTATTTTTTATTTTTTTTTACGGTCTAAATCTAAAAAGCACATTTTTATTCCATGACAACAACATTATGGAAGGAATCTCGTCAACTCGCTCGCCTCCATTACTATACAAACACATTTTGTGTAGTAGTCAGTAGTGAAGACAGTGAAGTGTAATAAAATAAATAGTTAAAATAGTAGGCCTAATAACTTAATAAGTAATAATAAATTAATAATAGTTAGTTAATGTCAGTATGTCAGCCATCAAATTCATTGTTTTGATAATTACACTGATTAGGATGGATGATTATTTTATTTTATTTAATATTTAACAATCTTAATGATTTGTCATGCATCACCCTACTTATATGATTGGTATTCATCAAAACAGTTTTTGCAATATTATTACATTTTGTGGTTCAGCAGTTGTGCATTTTTATCAATGTCATCTATGCTTTTTTTCAGAAACATGATGTCTTCTTGTGATGGAGATAACCAAAGCATGGAGGAAGATGGTGACTTGCTGGACAGTGCAGGTGGAGGTGATGCATGTGACCTTCCCGCTCTCAAGAAAGATGACAGCGGAGTGACACTGGACAGCATTCTGTCAAACAAGTCAGATGAGACAGAAATCATCAACTCCAGTCCTCACTTAACTCACCCTTCAGTTAGAGATGAGTCAGGGTGGCTGGATGATATTGCTGTACCCAAGTCAGATGATGATAAAGATTCCTTCAGCAAGAAGGAGGATATGCATGTTGATACCTGTGATGCAACTGACAGTAAATTATTTCCGGAAATTCCAGATGGAGCAGGTGTTGGTGGGGATGTACTTCTGAATCTGGATACTGAGATAGAAATGAACAACCCGGTTAATGTCTCAGCAGGTTCTTATTATGTTGGGACAGTCACATCCAGCTACTCCAGCAGTAGCTCACCCTGCACCAAAAGAGTCATAGCTGAAGATGAAGACTCACCCAAGCCCAAACGTCCAACACCTGATAGGTCAGAGGCTGCGTCAGAATCGGAAGAGGTGAGAAATGAAACAGAGATGAAATCCTCATCTCCTGATCATGCCTCTGATTCACAAGACAGTGATGATGACAGCAGCCCTCTGACAGCAGCGCGTAAACGTCTTATTAAACGTAGAAACCTTCGCAGGCTATTCCGTCCGCGCAGACATAGCTCAGACGATTCAGATGACTCGTTTGATGCTGATGATGATGATGACGCAGATGGGAATGATGCCAATAATCCTTATGGGGATGAAATGAATGATGAAATAAGAACTGCAGTGAGTTCTGTTTTAGAGAAACCGTCTCCCACACCTAACTGGTATGCTGTGAGTGAACTCAGGAAGAGGGAGTATGGTTATGTTTCATCATGTGGATCTGGCTGTTTCATGTAAGTTATCTGTTTATCCTCATTACTGACCATTGACATGTCCAAAAAATACATGTTTTGGGTTGTTAATAGTAATATAAAGTTTAGTGTGCTAGAGTAGGATTAGTGTTATTTGTAATTAATGTAAGTAGATAGTTTTTTATTTGTACCTTTGGCTAGTAAAATAAAAATTAGTATTTGGGGTAACATTTAGTACTAGGTTAGTCTGGTTAAGGGTAGGTATTCGGGTTTTTAAAAATCCTATGTGAAACTGTACAGATTGCCTAGTATTTAAGTACATTAAACAGCATTTTAATTCTTAGTAAGTAGCTTATTTACAGTTAAAATAAAGCATGTTTACGCCTAATTATTGGGATTTTGTCATTGAAACAGATTTAAATTAGCAAAAATATTAGCTTCTTGTTCATACAAAAAAAAAAGAAAAATTCAAAATATTTAGTTGCAAATTTATTTAAATCAGTTATTAAACATTTTTTATTGCAATTTTATTTAGTATTTTCATTGAAACCAAAGAAAATTTTGTAATTAAACAAGAATTAAAATCTTGTAAAGCTTCCCATTTAAACCTATATCCATAGGGCAGATGAAATTGAGTTCTGTTTCATGACCCTAGCATATGGATGGATGGTGTGGTCTATGCCACGTTGCCTTTACTTTCCCAGATTTGAATCAGGTACCCATCAGGTCTGAATGGACTTGGGGGCATCCTGAGATCTGAACTTGAGTCCTTCGGGTTAGCAGTCAAGTGCTTTACCACCCAACCACACTGTCACATAAAAGCTTTTAAATTCACTAAAAATAATAAAACAAACATTCTATTTATTTATATTAGTAAAAGCCTTGGACACTAATGAAATTAATAACACATTTTAGCAACCAATGTTTTTACTAAAGAGATAAAAAAATTTAAAATTTCAGTGCTTTTAACAAAATGCTCAAATAACATGGTCTCATCCATTTGTGTGATGGAGTAATGAGAAATAACAGGAAGATTGTAATTCAAAAAGTAAAATATAAATCGCCATTTTCATGTTAGATGGTCAGTGATTAATGTGGTAAATTTTGTTCTCAGGGCAAGGACAGTATTACATGAAACAATTAAATGGGTAGTATATTAGCCATGTCAGATGCAGTCAAAGCTAGGTATACACAAGGAAACCTTGGGTTAGCTGGGCTACTCAGTGTAATAATAAACATCGTTGAACTGGCCTGCAGGTTTACCAAGAAAAATCCTGGTGGGCCCCTTCCCCCGGGTAAAAAAATGTAGGCCCCCCTAGAAATGTGCTATATGAATCAGTGCTTTGACTTTTTTTTAAACAAACTTTTGTCTTGTGAATTTCTATCAAGCTGAAGAAGATCATCTGTCGTTGATGGGAAAAAATGCTCAAATTTTAATCTGGGGTTGGGGGCTCCTTTTAAAATTTTCCTAGGCTCTGGGGATACAGCTAGTCCACTACTGGTAAAAGATTTTTATGCTGAAACATTTGTGTTAGCCTAGCTACTTTTTATAGTAGCCTGCATTGGGATGATTACTTGGTCCCTAAGCACGGCTTGTTTTTGCCTTGGAAGGCCATTGGAGAAGTAGTGAAATCCTCAGGGCGAGTACCAGACCATTAGAGATAAAGAGATTATGGGTTGCCCATGCATTGAACAGCTCGTGATAGTTGCAGGTATAGTCCAGGGGTCTCCAAACTTTTCAGTCCGAGGGCCGCATTAACTATCAAATTTCAGTTCAGGGCCAGTTTCTTCCAGGCATGTATTTGATTATTCTGGGCAAAGTTCCTCAGCCATCACCAACAAACGATTTTTCCTTGGACAAAAAGATCTCAGCGGGCCGGATGAGAGGACTTTGTGGGCCCCATTCGGCCCGTGGGCCGTAGTTTGGAGACCCCTGGTATAGTCCAAAGGAATGCAGAGCATTCCTTTGAAATAAATTTCGGTTACAGAAGCTGCTGAAATCACATCAGAGTTGGTAATCCTATTGCTGAAGGGGCTCTACTTCCTTAGTTTGCTATCTACAAAAATTTTGATGCATTTTAATACAAAACATTTTATTTTTTACGCTAGGTCCTTGTAGTTTTTATTCATCTTAGTACTACGTTGTTGTTCTTTTAGGTTGAACAACTTCATTTTGCATACCTATTTTTATTTAAATCTTTGTTTAAATTACAATGTTGTATTTTCAACTCACCCATGTTACCTCATCCATCATGACTTTTGTTGCTATAATTTGATAGGGGAAAGTTACAAGGCAGTCTGCAGATGGTGAAGCGACTAGTTAGAGTGGAAAGCATGAAGGGACACGAAGGATGTGTTAATGCTCTCAGTTTCAACAGAATAGGTTTGAAATCTTTTATTATTTTCCTTGGTTTTTCTTTTTTATTAGACAAAAAAACCCGTAGCTATTGAATCGTAGTTTGAAATTTAATATTAAAAAAACTTTGCACTAAAATAAATCTGCATATTGTAAAAAAAAAACAACTCCAAGAAGCAAGTGCTTGTCTTAAGTGTAAATAACAGGAGAATTGGTGTTGTTTACCATGCTTGCTGGACTCATTCACCTTGGCTCACAGGCCAGGATGCAGATCTGTAAATAGTAGCCATACTTCTAGCTGGCTGGCTTGTTAGTAAATTAAGGCCCCATTTGTTTGCATGTAGAAGTATAGGTTCTACATAAGTTTGTAATGCTGGTAGTGTGTATATAGGTTTAAATAAGTAATGTAGGTTAATAGTGAGTTGTTTCCATAGGTACACTGCTGGCGAGCGGTTCAGATGATTTAAACATTGTCTTGTGGAACTGGCAAAGGGCAAGACCATCTCTTATTTACGACAGCGGCCACCGTAGTAATGTCTTTCAGGTAAATATAACGACACAAAATTATAAATTTAATTTATTATGACATGAGTTTATTATTTAAATAATTCATTTACACATAGTTACACTATTCAGTTCACTGTTACATTACCTGTATTGCTTATAATGTTTTTGTTTGTCTTTAGGCCAAATTTGTACCATACAGTGGAGACTGTCATGTCATCAGTTGTGCAAGGGACGGGCAAGTGAGGCTAGCAGAGCTCTCTTTAACTGGCGTTTGCAAAGCTACACGCAAACTAGCTCAGCATAGAGGTGCTGCACATAAGGTAATTGGTTATTTCACTCTGGATTAAAGATTGAACAATTGATTGGACTTATTTTTAAAAACATTTTTTATCGATAATTTTATTTTGTTCAAACTCCTCCATATTTCTATTTGTGGACACATTTTAGTTTTAAATCAGTGTGTACACAAACAAGTGTTCCAATATCAAGAAGCCAAAGTTCATTAAAAAAAAAGTTGTACCTGTTTTTAAAAAGATTTTATAACTAGTGTATCAAATATTTTAAAATTAGGAATGATAATGCTGAACACAGAATACAAAGCTTCATAATTATTAAACTTGCATTATGTTTTATTTTAATTTTTTAAGAAATCTGTACCTTTACAATGAGTGAAAAAGTTGTAAACATTCACTTAATGATGTTGGGAAAGAGTTGTATGCCATTTATGTTGAAATCAGATCAATGTTAAAACAACAATTGAGTTGACATTTCTCTGGCTATTTTCAGCTTGCGCTGGAGCTTGACTCCGCCAATGTTTTCCTCAGCTGTGGAGAGGACGCCTTAACCTATCTTTTTGATCTCAGACAGGAGAAACCCCACAAGTAAGTCACCATTGTATATCCTTGTGTTCTAAAATTATGATGCTCTGCGGAATCATCTTACACATTCTGCATACAATTTATAGGGTTGAGCACATAATGGCTAATCTTTCTCGAGCCAGTAGGATGTGCCTAAGTATACTCAGGGCTTTTGTTGAACCACTGACCACAAAATTACTTTATATGCAGAGGTCTTAAAAACGAATGATCTCCATTAATTTACTCTCTAGGCCATATTGTCTAAAAGGATACTTAAGCTTCATGTTGCATAAGATTTCATTGACTTCACCCACCTATGTATGTCCACAGGCTAGTAACAACCAAAGAAAATGAGAAGAAAGTTCCGTTGTATTCAATCCACTCAAACCCGTGTGACTCAAGACAGTTTTGTGTTGGCGGGCGAGATCATTATATCAGGTCAGTGCCTGCTATTTCCTGTTACATTTTCTACTGTAGATATTTGAAAATATTGAAATTTTATGATTTTTAAATTTTTTACCATTGTAAAAGCATTTCTGGATTATTGAACCAATGCTAAATTATTTTTTCAGGGTATATGATAAGCGGAAAATTAATGAGGTACGTTTTTCCACATTGTTAGATGCTGTTTTTTTTTTAACGTACTTCTTTTGTTAACTTTTTTTTTCCAAAAGTAAATGATTTGTCCTGTTTTGTTTTGTGTTATTGTTACTATTTAAAATACAACTGCTAAATACTAAAACTTATTAAATTTCCAGGATATTGATGGTGGTGTTTTGAAAAAGTTCTGTCCTGATCACTTAGTGAGTTTGATGTTTTATTGTGTTGATTTTAATAGATATTTTTGATATTGTTAAATAAAGTAATAATAATAATAATAAAAACATAAATATCACCAAAAGGATGATATTAATATACCTTTTTCCATCCAACTTACTAGATAAACAGTGATGTTAAAGCTAATGTGACCTGTGCTTGTTACAACTATAATGGAACAGGTGGGTAACCTTTTTATCTTAATATTTTAAATAGCCAACACATACAGACTTACATAACATTAATTGTTAAAACATTGTTTTAAGTACTTACAAATATTTTGCTGTGGATTTCACCTAACATCTACTCCTACACATTTATTTGCTATGAGCTAGTCTAATAGTAATAGCTCTTACACAAATGGATACAGAGATTTATGGTCCATTAAGAACTAGTAAATATAGATGTAGGTTTTATTGCCAAAAAAAAAAAAGTAAATATGTGGTTCTAAGGCTAAAGACAGCTTAATAAATACAAACTTAAGGTTTATATTATTAACTGAAGTAATTACTGTTTATTATATTTGAATAAACTCAGCAGTTACAGTACTTTTATTAACTGTTATGTTGTTACTATGCATATTTGCAGAGATTTTGGGCTCGTATAATGATGAGGATATTTATCTGTTTGATAACACTATGTCTGATGGAGCTAATTATGTACACAAATACAATGGACATAGAAACAATGCAACAGGTATGTACACTCTCATACAAAACATGCAAATATCCAAATCATATCTTCTCACGTAAGCTTGTATGATGCTTATTGTTTTAAAATATAACGAGCTGGCCCGCGGCATAACATACGCTGCTATTTAGTTTTTGTTTTTTCTACTTTTCAGTAATTCATAATTTGTGAATTCGACAGTACCAACGCTGCCACTGAAAATATTTCTTTAAAACACTATAAGTAGCTCGTTAAGGACCATAACCCCCCCCCCTTCCTTCCCCCCTCCCCCCCTACGTTTAAAAACTAAATTATCTGCCCCTAATAGTCGCCACATAACCCGGCTCTGCTTGTAAACATTTAGAGTGAACACAGCTCACTAAGACAATGTAGGGGTTGGGAGGTAGGAAGCGCGTTTACAGCTTGTTTTCTAGCGTCTCCCAGAAGAGAATTGTATATATAGATAGTTTTTTTTGACTGGCTTTTATTTCATCTTAAGTCAGTCAGATTTTCAGATGCAAAATTATTAACAGCAATATTTAGTTAGCAGATAAATTTTTCTCAATGTTCTATAATTAGGTGAGAGTTATCTTACCTTAGGCCAGTCTTATATTAATTATAACTGCTTATCTATAGAACTGTGGATTTTATTTTACCTTTTATTAATTTTCTCTTGCATTTTTTATATTGTTATTAATTATTATTATTATTTATTATTGTATTTAAATTGTATATTTTAAATATGTGTACTTTCATTTATTTTTTGCAGTGAAAGGTGTAAATTTTTATGGTCCAAAGTCTGAGTTTATTGTCAGTGGAAGTGATTGTGGTTATGTTTTTTTCTGGGACAAGCAAACTGAGGCTATCATCAACTTCCAAGAAGGAGATGAAGCTGGGGTGGTAAGTTGCCGCCATTTTACTGGTTTTTAAAACTTGAAGAGTTCTTTTCTATACTGTGACATTAGTGTTATTAGTGAATGAAGAGTTCTATGAAATAATGCTGTAGTCACATGTTAGAGTAGTTTACTGTTGTTAGCAACTCAAGTGTTCTATGAGCTGAAGCTGGTATTTAGTTGCTGGTACTATGAAGAGTTCTTTTTGACTGAAGAGTTTTTTTTTACTGAAGAGTTTTTTTTTTACTAAAGAGTTTTTTTTATGCTATGACATACATGTTGTTAGTAGCTGAAGAGTTGTAGATGTAGTTGAAAGTTGTCACTTGTTTTGATAGTACTTTCCTATTGTTAAGAAATGATCTCTTTTAAATCCTTTGACTGTAAGGTTTTTAGGAATTAAACAGTTCAACAAGATGAACCTGGCACTTTATTTTACCCCAAATATTTTCTAGCTATACATCCTTTGTTACACATTCTCACCTCTATATTTGTTACATCTGGTACATTTGTCATGGACCTCGTGGCCTAGAGGTAGAGCACAAGACTTAACCTGAAAATCTCGGGTTTGAATGCAGGTTTAAGTTAGTAGAATGTCCCTGAGTCCATCCAGCTCTGATGGGTATCTAACTCACGTTGGGGAAAGTAAAAGCGGCTGGGATAGTGCTGACCACATTATGCCGAGTTACTAAAACAGGTGAACTCTACTTCACTTGGTCCTATTGGACCGTCGGGTTCAAAAAGGGAACTTTACTTTTTTACAATTGTCCTATCCTAGATCAATGTTCTTGAACCACACCCTACCCTCCCTGTACTGGCAACTAGTGGCTTGGATCACGATGTCAAGCTGTGGATGCCATCACAGGCTGAACCAGAAGTGGATCAATATCGACTTAAAAAGGTTAGTCTGCACCCACTTCTTGAGTCTATCATAATGGTAAAGGTTACTTTAATTTTTGTTTTGTTTTTTCAACACAAGAAGTTTAAGGATTTATTCAGAACTTTAATTGGCCTACTGGAAGTCTAGATTCAAATCACAATGTGTCCATTTCTTAAAAAAGAATCCTAACATGAGCTATTTAGACAATTATCATCATTGTGCCAGTAAATGTATTCTTCTTTAAAAAGCTACAGACAAAAGCTGATTGTTATGGAATATCAATGCTTTTGTTACTAAAAATAATTTTTGGTGTAGTCAGCACTGAATTACCAAAGAGGTACCAAACCCCGCTAGTTTCAACTCCGCATTCACTGAACCCTTCACAAGTTTTATTATCCTTACTGACAAAATCTGACATAAATCATAAGAGACTGACTCACCCTTAGGGTTCAATTGAACCCTTGTTAAGAACCACTGATGTAGGTTTACACAGCTTTGTTAACTGGTATAATGAATACAAACATAATGTTTACAGTTAATCGAGAAAAACTTTGTTGAGAGGAGCCAGGAGAGGAAAACCTCAGAGCCTGAGATGATTGGTGGTCAGATGTTGTGGTTCATCATGCATCATTTCAGGAACTCTGCACGCAGAAGGGTAGGTTGACCACTATGATAGATGGTCAGATGTTGTCGTTCATCATGCATTGTTCATGGAACTGTGCTCTGCATTGAGGTCAGCATTATTTCCAGCCAGTTTTAGTCTGCTGAAGTCAGGTACCCATAACAGCTGGGTGACTCAGGGACATCCAGCTTGAGTCTGGTAGTTAGTGCCCTTTTGGACAGATTGGTCTTGTAGTGAAGTGCCCTTAAAAACATAATGGTCTTGTTATAATATGCGCTTATAGACCTGATGATCTGGTTAGTAAAAATGCCCTTTTAGACTGATTAATCTGGTTGTGAAATGCCATTTCAGAAACAATGGTATAGTAGTGAAGAGTCCATTTTCAAGGGAAATAACTCAAATGTACACTATCTCTATAATTCTAACCCCAATCCCAGCATTTCTAACGTACTTCTATGCTTAGTTTTGAACATTTAAGCTGGTTGAAAAATGGAATTTCCATTAATTTTTTTCTCTAGATGAGAGAGGAAGGCCAGGTACTCTCCAGTTCAGACGACAACAGCAGTCACTCAGACGATTCAGACACAAATGAGGTGCAGTGTGCCCAGTCCTAGTTCACCCAGGTTACACCCTTGTAAGAGGGAGGAACTGGCACATCAAAAAACAAAAATTTTAACTGCTGAAAACCGTATGATACTGGGCTAATAAAATGTTGAACTTTTTGCCAGTTTAGTTTCAATGGGATTGAGATAATTCAATATTTCTGTGGAATGTTGGAAGAGATGAACTCCTTGGCCCTATTTGTTGGTTCAGTAGTTGCATAGGTCAGATCACTAGTCACCTGGCCTGCTTTGCATGCAATGTACAGTTGATGAACTTTTAAAAATGCTTATTTATTTTTCTTTGTATGTGTGGGATGTTTGTGGTTCTTAATTTTAGGTGGAAGGCATTAGTTGTTGATTTGAAAGCTGAACTGAAATGAAAAAAAAAAATGTATATAAAAATTTAAACCCTCTCTCTAATAATGATTATCTGTGACCATTTAAATTTAAAACAAATTAAAATCCCTGTTTATAAATAATTCTGCTTAAAATACGTAGGTGTTCACATTGAGGTGTATTTTCCATCTGGTATTTTAAACTGTTGAGTTTACACAGCACATAAACTGCATATGGAGACCCACTAAGTGACACTTCCTTAACCACACCTAATGAATGCATGCATTGTTTGAGCAGGATCCATTCATTTTTTTAATTATTAAATATAATACCAAATATTGTTTCAGTCCATTAATAGTCTTAACTTTAAAAATTTAATATGAAACTGTAATGCATTTGTTTTGTAACCCAAGGTAATTAGTAATTTATAAATAAATGATAAAAATGATTAATTTATAAATAAATGAAAAAAATTATGATAAGTATATGATAAAGATAATAATAATAATTTATAAATGAATGATAAAAATTATGATAAGTATATGATAAAGATAATAATAAATAAATACTAAAAATTTAAAATAACAACTTAAACTTTACTTTTTGAGCACATAGCAGTATTTAATGTATGGCCTAATTAAATTAGATCTACACGTTTAACATGTTTTATGAAGGCTCTCAATTCAAACTCTCATTATATATTGTAATAAAATACCATTGTATGTTATTAATGCATATTGTTTAATTGACACTTGCTGTCAAATTGTATAACACTTTCACCACCTTTGAATATCTGGTACTTGTAAGTTCAGTTGTAAATCAAAACAACCACGCTGAGATACTTACTCCGCTTTACTCCTTGTGGAGAACAGGTCCACATTGAGATACCCCATGGATTATTAACCGTAACAATTTTTGTTCTTCTTTTTCTCTTTTGTTACATAATATGAGCTTTTAACATTTTATTATCTCTTCAGATTCTGCTTAAACACAATAAAGATTTTTTAAAATCCATTTCACTCAAATCACTGTATGTTAGACATTCGCAACTAGTCACACTTTAACCTAACCTCAGCTGTATTTAATATATATTAATATACAAGTTAAGTTACATTTTTAAGAATGTAGTTGATTAACAAATTTAGCAAAAAATATATAGAAATTTGACATTAAAAATATTTTATGCATATAATTCAAGTATAGGCATTACATTTGAACATTTTTTACTGACAATAATGTTCACAAATTATCTTCTACCCTTTAATAGAATGCCATTATGTTAGATATGAACAGAGAGAAAATTTATTATTTATTGTACATATTTCATGTCTTGGACTGCAAAAAATTGCAATGCTAATCCATTGCTGGCAATTCATTACCTTCTATAGGTAGGGAATAGCAGTACCTAACACTGAAGATTGTATTGTAAAATTTTTATAAAAGAATATGTATACATATATGTATACATATCTATGTATACATATATTTATGTGTATATATATATACGTATATCTATATATATGTATATATATGTATATATATATATGTGTGTATATATATATATATATATATATATATATATATATATGAGAATAGATTACTCAAGATGAGTAAAGGAATGTTTCTATAATATAATGAATATGCAGCTATCTGATCGAGCTGAAGGTATTTTAACATTGTAAGACTAAAGCAAGGTGTACATAGATTGTGTTTTGAGCCTGTAGTTGTGTGATAAAGAATGGAACAGAGTCTGTTAACTGATGATGTCCGTTGTCTGTTGAATAAAAATCTGTGCTTTCAAACCTTTAAGTCGTGTTTTTCTTGTAATTTAAATTTTTTTTCTCACTGTATTCGATCAGCGGTTTCTGCCTTGCCTTACGCTGTAATGTTATCTCTAGGCAGTGGCTTATTATTATTAGGTTGCAACACACCAAAAGTTGTGGCATTACCTTGTTAGTGACACTGGTATTATTGTTGCACTATCTTGCTTATGGCACTCCCCCCCCCTGTCATCGCAAGATTACTGTTGTGGTCAGTTTTTTTCAGGCATCCTTCCGTGGGGGGTGGGGGAGGGGTGCAAAATGAAATATAATTTATATAGAAAATACCTATATATATAATTCTCTTCTGGGAGACGCTAGAAAACAAGCTGTAAACGCGCTCCCTACCATCCCCACCCCTACATGGTCTTAGTGAGCTGTGGTTCACGCTGTTTACCTTCGTGGAGTCGGTTTTAGTGACGGCTATTAGAGGCAGATAATTTAGTTTGAAACGATTTTAAACGTTGGGGGGGGGGGGGGGAGTAGTATCGTCCTTAACGATCTACTGATAGTGTTTTAAAGCAAATATTTTCAGTGGCAGCATTGGTACTGTCGAATTTACAAATTATGAATTACTGAAAAGTAGAAAATAAAACAACTAAATAGCGGCGTATGATATGCCGCGGGTCGGTTCGTAATTTATATTTTATTACCAGTGTCCTCACCCCCCCGGAAAATTTGATCTGAGGGGGTGGGCGGACACTGTTTATAATAGATTGACGACAGAAGCCTGTGGTTGTATATAACACATTTAATGGGTCTAACTACATCACGATGGTAACACACAGAGAGGACGGGAGGAAGTACACAAGGGACATCACTCAAGTTAACAATATTATAAATATAACTAATACAGAAGAGTGAGTTCCCTTGACCTCACAATTATTTCAATCTATTACATCCCTTTACCCTTAGAACACAATAACACATCTCTCAATAGAACAATTGATAGTATCCTAAAATCACCAATTATATTGTAACATGAACACTATGGTAGATTACATCCTTACAAACAATGCACAATATGCTACAACATAATCAAAATACAAAACAATGATGTCAAAGTCCTTTTGACCTTTAAAATCATAGGTCTAACTTATTTGGGACTTTGATTGTCCTGTTTGACCTTCTCAGTGGCCTTTGATTTGGTGACTCAATATTCTGACCATTTGGATTCTCTATCTCAGGAGGTCTAGGATTTAAATCATTAACTCCAGAATTTACATTTTCTGACTCCAGACAACTTGGTTCACTCATATCAACAGAACTTGGTTGTGGAACAACTGAGTTGGTGTGAACTGATCAGACTTGGTGGGATTGACAGATTCACACTTATTATCTGCACAAGTTATTTTTAACTGGTCTGCATGTCTACGGACAATAAGTCCATCATTTGTTTTTACTTTATAAGACACAGGTCCTGTACATTGAACAATTTGACCTGGTATCCATTTTTCCTTTCTCCCATAACTTCTTAGATACACATTCTTATTAACACCAAATTCTCTTTCAATGAATGTTTGTCATGATCTAATGGAACTATTTTTGAATTGGCATCTGAAAGTATTAAATGGCAAAAATCTTTTTTCTTTTCTTTTGATGTTACCCTTTTAGTTTCTGTAAGTGCTAATGATGTTAGCAAAGTTGTTTGATGATCACATTCCTTCTTACTAATGTATTTGAAATTGCCATATCACCATAATCATTTATTAAGTTACAAATACTTTGTTTAGGCAATTCTGACTGATAATGGACTGCATCTTCTCCATCTTTTATATTATCTTCACAAAGGTTTTTATTTCTTATTTAATATGGCCTTAAGTCATCATTCACAGACTCTTCAGGCCAACCATTCTTACAGTACTCATATACTTTTATTAAGCACTTATCTTTTTGTGTTTCTCTTTTAATATCATTCACATTTATATTGGAGTTATCCATGATAGTGAAGAGAACAAATACATCTTCTGGTACATAGCTCAGGCTTTGGTTTTTTAAAGGTAATCTACTAAGACTATCTGCACTATTCTCAGATCCAGGTTTGTATTTCAATTCATAATTGTATGCAGTTAGTGTGATAGCCCATCTTTGAATTCTTGGAGAGGCATGCTCAGGTAGGGTTTTGTTTTCTCCAAATAAACCTAGCAATGGTTTATGATCTGTAAAGATGGTGAACTTCCTACCAAACAGAAACTTATGAAATTTCTTAACACCAAAAATGATGCCTAAGCCTTCCCTATCTAACTGAGAATAATTTTTCTCAGCCTGGTTCAAAGATCTACTGGCAAAAGCAATGGGTCTGTCACCCTTCTCATCCATGTGGGACAAGACTGCTCCTACACCATCTGGTGAAGCATCACATGTCAATACAAGTCTTTTCCCTGGGTCATAGTGAGTTAGTAAGGTGTCAGTAGACAAAGCCTCTTTTGCTGTGTTAAAAGCAGCTTCTTGTTGTTTACCCCAGTGCCAAGTTGCATTTTTCTGTAGCAGCTTGTACAGTGGTGATAGTTTACCAGACAGATTTCCTATGAACTTTGCATAGTAATTTATCAAGCCCAAAAAAGCTCTTAGTTGTTGGGTATTTTCAGGTTTGGGTGCTTCTTTAATGGCTTTTGTTTTCTCAGGTTGAGGTCTGATACCTTGCTTGCTTAATATATAACCAAGAAAACTAATTTCTGTCAGCATGAATTGACATTTATCTTTGTTTATCTTTAAACCTTTTTCACCAACAATTTTCAATACTTTATCAAGTGTTTTAAGATGTTCAGTGTCATTCTTACCAGTTATGTACACATTGTCAAAGTACACACAAACATTTGGAATATCCTTAAAAATACTGTCCATGACAGCTTGGAAAATTCCAGGGCTAGATGATATGCCAAAATATAGTCTTTCATATTGGTAGAGTCCTTTATGTGTGTTTATTGTCGTATAGACTTTTGAATCTGGATGCAGTTCTAGTTGAGTGTAAGCATGACTAAAGTCTAATTCAGTGAATTTGTCTCCTCCTGCCAAATTCAAAGAAATTTCCTCAATGTTAGGTATAGGGTACCTATTTAGCTCTATTTGCTTATTCAGTGTAGTTTTGTAGTCTCCACAAATTCTTATAGAACCATCCTTCTTTAACACTGGCACAATGGGTGTCGCCCAATCGGAATAGTCTACCTTCTTTATAATGCCATTAGATTCTAATCTGCTTAGCTCATTTTCAATTTTATTCCTCATTGCATAAGGTGGAACTCTAGCTTTGCAGTATCTTGGATTTGTATCTTTAATGCTTAACTTCACTGTTCTATCATTTAGTAATCCAGAGTTACCAAAAACACATTTATTTTCAGATATAACTTTATCTAGTGAAGTAAGACTAGATTCTTTTACATTCTTCAATGAACAAATACTCTCCCAATTTAACTTAAGATCACTTAACCAGTTCCTACCTAGTAATGGCGGTCCATTTCCTTCAACCACAAGAAGAGGAAGTTTAACACTTTGACCATTATAACTTACATGAACCATACACTCTCCTATTACCGGAACATTGTCACCAGTGTATGTTGTTAGACACTTGTGACACGGCTGTAGAGACACTGATCCTCCTGTGACAGCGTCAAAATCTTTCTTTGTGATGACTGTTAGAGATGCTCCAGTGTCAAGTTGGAAGCTGATGCTCTTACCGTTGATATTAACTTGTACATTGATGGGAGCATGACTTATTGATTTCACAGAGAACAGGTTGAAATCCGGCTGCGAATCAGTTTGAGCATTTTCACAGGTGGAGTGGTTCATTGGTTGGGTTAGGTAGTCTTG
The DNA here is from genome assembly GCF_028476545.2 of Physella acuta. Taxonomy (NCBI): domain Eukaryota; kingdom Metazoa; phylum Mollusca; class Gastropoda; family Physidae; genus Physella; species Physella acuta. The sequence continues at coordinate 245,033 of NW_026732639.1, read as the reverse complement.
GTGAGAGTTAACATAGTGCTGCCTTTGGTTGCGGTACTGTCTTGACTGGCTAGATTTAGCGACAGACGAAGACTTTGCAAAGCAGGCCTTGGCAATGTGACCTTGCTTACTGCACTTATAACAAGTTGCAGACTTGAACTTGCACCGATGAGATGCATGGGGACCTTTGCATCGATGACATTTTTGATAATTATTACTAGATTTAGATCTAGGATTTGAACGAGCAGGCTGTTTAGCATAAGTTGGAATGCTCTGATGGGGTTGATGTTTATTGACTAACCTGCTGTTTACTGCATGGATCTCTGAAGGTGCTAAAGATCTCGCCGCATCTGATGACTGCTGGAATGACATTGCAAGTTGTATTGCTTTTTCCAATTTTAGATCTGACTCGAGCAGCAACCAGCAACTTTCTTTGAATATCAGGGCTGTTTACACCTGTCACAAACTTTTCACATAGTCTGTCAGACAGCGTATCGCCGAATTCACAGAATCTACTTAAATGACGTAAAGCAGCAACATATTCTGATATTGACTCGTTTGGTTGACGAGTCCTACTGTCAAATCTAGCTCTACATAAAAACTTTGATGGGGTAGGCGCATGGTGGTCTGTTAGCAATTTGCTCAGCTCGTTAAAGCTCTTGGTAGTTAGACTAGCTGGTGCGCATAAGTCTTTTAGTAGCCTAAATTGTTGAGGCCCTATGACTGTTAACAAAATAGCTCTCTTTTTGGCTTCTATCGTCACGTCGTTAGCTTCTAGGTAAAAGCTTAACCTCTCTAGGTAATCTTGAATGATTTCATCATTCGCATCAAATTCTTTTATTTGGCCATACAGCGCCATAATTCTAGAAATAATTAGCTAATAAGCTCTAGCAAACCTCTTTTTTGCGTAAGTAGGTGCTCTTTCTAGTAGATGTTTATCCTTCGTCGCCAGTTATAATAGATTGACGACAGAAGCCTGTGGTTGTATATAACACATTTAATGGGTCTAACTACATCACGATGGTAACACACAGAGAGGACGGGAGGAAGTACACAAGGGACATCACTCAAGATAACAATATTATAAATATAACTAATACAGAAGAGTGAGTTCCCTTGACCTCACAATTATTTCAATCTATTACACTGTTAAAAGTATATATTTTCTATATAAATTCCATTTCATTCGGGCAGAGCCCCCCCCCCCCCCCCCCCCCCCCCCGAAGAGATGTCTGAAAGAAACTCTGCCCCACAGCTCTGAAGTGAAAGAAAAATTGGCTTGTGTTTTGGTAAATCTATCAATTTTTAATTATATGACCAAAATAAACCGGGAGTGATCTCCCCTAAACTTTCTCGAATATTCTTATATAAAACAACAGAGGATGGGAACTCGGGATATAGTTATGATTTTTAATCCATTTTAAATACATAAACTTTTTAAAATAAAATAGAATCTCATAGAAAAAAGTATTGCACACCAAGTGAACGCGGAATAAAGATGTTCATAATGGTGCGCAATATTATTAGTACTTTAAAAATTTACATTAGTTTTTTGAGAAATCGGAAGTAGCGTAAATTACTACTTCCAGTCAACGGAAATTACTCAAAATTTAACAGAAGGTAGAGAATTAGATCTTTTACTTACATGTGAAATTTCATTTATCTATCTGAAATAGTACTCAAGTTATAGGCTTTTAAAAAATTCAAAGTAGGAAAAGTACCACTTCCGGTTATCGGAAATCGCTCAAAAGTTGATACGGATCTACGATTTTGATAAAATACTTATATATGAAATTTCATCAACCTAGCTGTAACGGTACTCAAGTTATCGTGTTTACACACGGACAGACACACACACGGACAGACACACACACACACAGACATACGGACAAGATTGCAAAATTATGTTTTTCCGTATCAGTGAGGTGTAAAACGTCGAGATTTGTAAAAATCTCGATTTTTTTTTTTTGCACGATTACAATACTTTCTCTATACTACGTATATACGAGAAAGTAAAAAAATACAAAACAACTGCTTAAAGTAATTTTACTTGTGAAAATTCAATATTTATAACACTTTCTTAACACCCTAGCACACCCCTCCCCCCCCCCCCCCCCCCCTTAAAAAAAAGCTTCACAGGGAGTGTGACGTTTTTTATGGGCGATTCCTGAAGCAAAACAGGGACGAGTGGGGCATTATCCAGCTCACGTTCGGCACATGTCCGCTCGTATGACACGTGGCAATCAACGAGGAACATCGCGTGCAACAAAGTATAAAAACGTGATGTGACGTAATTCATCTGTTCGTCTGCACGGACGTAATAGCATTACTTATAATATCAGACGTTAGATGTAAATCCTTATTTTTATGCCGCACGTGCGAGGGGGAAATATTTCGCAATTTTCATGACAATTAATTATGAATTCTGTTTATATTCCACTGTGAAGTAAAGTTTTAGATGAGATCAATGTATATTACAATTCTATTTTCAAACAGCCTGCAACAGTTGAAATAAACCGGGTGTGATCTCCCATAAACTTTCTCGAATATTCTTATATAAAACAACAGAGATGGGAACTCGGGATACAGACATGATTTTTAATCCATTTTGAATTCTTAAACTTTTAAAAATAGAATAAAATCTCGTAGAAAAAAGAGTTGCACACCAAGTGAACGCGAAATAAAATGTGTATAATAGTGAGGAATATTATTAGTATTATTAGTACTTTATAAGTTTACATTCGTTTTTTGAGAAATCGGAAATAGCGTAAATTACTACTTTTGGTCAACGGAAATTACTCAAAATTTGACAGAAGGTAGAGAATTAGATCTTTTACTTACATGTGAAATTTCCTTTATCTATCTCAAATAGTACTCAAGTGATAGGCTTTTGAAAAAATTCAAAGTAGAAAAAGTACCACTTCCGGTTATCTGAAATCGCTCAAAAGTTGATACGGATCTACGATTTTTATAAAATACTTATATATAAAATTTCATCAACCTAGCTGTAACGGTACTCAAGTTATCGTGTTTACAGACACACACACACACATACACACACACAGACATACGGACAAGATTGCAAAACTATGTTTTTCCGACTCAGAGAGGCTTTCTCTATACCAGGGGTTCCCAACCTTTTTTTTTTACTCTAGAGCACATTCTAAAATATCGGTAGGGTGGCGGGCACCACCTATTTTAAATCGACAAAACTCTCCTTCCATAACTTGTCATTTTCCCATAATTTATTTTCTTATTTTCTTATAGCCATAATGTATTAATAAATAATAAACAAAAATGTTTCAAAATAATAAAATTATTTGGCATTTTTTTCAAATTGCATACACACAGAGAAATGTATTTACAAAACGTAAAGAAAGTTAACAAAACACATAAATACAAAGAAAGCATATTAATTAAAAAATATAATAAAGTCAATGTGATCTTTGGCATTGCATTTCATTGGCCAGAGCTTCATAATTAGGAGCGTATTTAAAATTAAAACTGTAACAAATGAATAAAAATAAATCATATTTTAAAATGTTTATGAAAAAAATTCTGTCTCTGTCGAATAGTGAGAGGCGGGCACATAAGAATCGTTCAGCGGGCGCCATGGCGCCCGCGGGCACAGGGTTGGGAACCCCTGCTCTATACTAATCGTATAAACGAGAAAGTAAAAATGAAAATCAATTAGTTTAGAACCAAGGGAGAGAATAAAGTTTATAGTGATACTTCGAGATACGTTCTTTAAGCTTTGCTCGTATGTCAATTCATTCGTATCTCAGAGATATTTTCTTCATTAAAATGAATTGAAATGCAATTAATTCGTTTCAATCCCCAAGAGTCACCTCGGTTGTTTAATTAAGTTAAGTGTTCTTTAATAAAAGAACTGTATTTATATATAAAGCTATTTTTTTATAAAAATATAATTTAAATAAATGTAAAATAATGAATAGGGATTGTACAGTGGTTTTACATTTCAAATGAAACTTAACTGAAAACTCCACATCTAGCATTGATGTTGTGCTAGATAACAGGCTTATGCCTAGATCTGTTGGATCAAAGAAAGAATTCCAAGCATATTTTAAGGATTTTGTCAAACGTATAGAAGAGAACAAGAAGGAGAATGATGCTAAATGTGATGTTGACGCATGGCGGAAAGAAATTCAAAACACATTCAAGATAGTTTGTGCAAATTTCGACTACGAGTTTTTCACAGGATCTTCTAGTAATCCTGATGGAAGCATTGCCTTAGTCAGATGGGAAGCCCCAGCTGGTGAAACAGATGAAATACCCTTTGTGTATTTCTTTGCTGATGGTGTTAAAGAAGAGAAAGTTGAACAGTAGTCAACCAAGAGCATGCTCATGATGGCCACAAACAGCTGATTAAAATTTTTTTACAATGAAAACAATTTTTGGGATCTATTTTTGTGTCACAGATTGACAGAATACAAAATATTTAGGCATGAACTACTATATATATTTGTACAGGATATTTATTGTGGTCAGTTTCCGAATAAATAAATGACTATACTAAAAAAAAATAAAGAAACTTAACTTACTGAAAGGAGATATTAAAAAAAAATAAAATAAAATAAAGGGCATTTAAAAAAAAAAGTATCATTTAAGAGATGAGTTCTGATACAAATTTGAAACTATATCGTAAGAACCATATGAGAAATAAAGTCTGAGAGAAACAATGCACAATATACATTTTTACTTTCTCGTATATACGAAGTATAGAGAAAGTCTTGTAATCGTGCAAAAAAAATCGAGATTTTTACAAATCTCGACGTTTTACACCTCACTGATACGGAAAAACATAATTTTGCAATCTTGTCCGTATGTCTGTGTGTCTGCCTGTGTGTGTGTGTGTGTGTGTGTGTCCGTGTGTAAACACGATAACTTGAGTACCGTTACAGCTAGGTTGATGAAATTTCTTATATAAGTATATTATCAAAATCGTAGATCCGTATCAACTTTTGAGCGATTTCCGATAACCGGAAGTGGTACTTTTCCTACTTTGAATTTTTCAAAAGCCTATAACTTGAGTACTATTTCAGATAGATAAATGAAATTTCACATGTAAGTAAAAGATCTAATTCTCTACCTTCAGTTAAATTTTGAGTAATTTCCGTTGACCGGAAGTAGTAATTTACTCTACTTTCGATTTCTCAAAAAACAAATGTAAATTTTTTAAGTGCTAATAATATTGCGCACTATTATGCACTTTTTTATTTGGCGTTCACTTGGTGTGCAATTAATTTGTCTACGAGATTTTATTCTATTTTTAAAACTTTAAGTATTTAAAATGGATTAAAAAATCATGTCTATAGCCCGAGTTCCCATCCCCTGTTATTTTATATAAGAATATTCGAGAAAGTTTAGGGAGATCACTCCCGGTTTATTATTTATACGTTCTATTTCTTACGACAGGTGGGGTTGGGTTGGCGGCAAAGATGCCTGAAAGAAACCCTTATTGTGACTGTGCAACCACGGATTTCGGTCGACTTTAAGCAGAAATTTCGTTTGTAAAATTTAACATACGGAACAACAGTAGCTCGAGCATTGGCAGCGAATCCTTAAAGGGAAGTAAAGCAAGACTACAGCTGCCGGAAGCCGGGGGTGACTGCTAAGACGAGTTCCTCTATTGAAGATAGGCACGAGGCATTTTCACCAGTGTTTCTTCCAAGAGCACCCCCCCCCCATCGAACGAAATGGAATTTAAATATAAATTATATATTTTTAATAGTGTCCGCCCCCCCCCCCCCCCTAAAATTTTATTCCGCCCCCTCCCCGAAAATTTCAAGTGCCCCCCCCCCCCCCTCTACACGGAGAAAAAATCTGGAAGAAACGCTGATTTTCACCAGCGCTTTTTGATAATTCGAAACAGCTTTAAAGTATCTTCCAATTAAAAAGAAAACAACCGGTTACTTGAAATTCTTAAGGGATTAGCTTAGTCCAACATATCCACGTTTCTTTGCTGTCTGCCTGGTTTGGGGGTATTCCAAAAATGACGTCACATTCGTAGGGGAAGGTGAGGGGGTCCGTAATTTTGTGACGACGTGGGATAAGTGTTTAGTTCGCGTTTTAGTCAACAGTTTTCATAAATTGAAATTGATTTCAAAATACTCTATGTTAACCGAGCTCAGTCAAAATTTTAGAAAAAAAAACCCCATGTTTAAAACAAATTCATATGAAATTTTGAGGGGGATGTAGTCTGAGGTGTGACGTCAGTTTATGGTAAAGGGGTGGGGTCTGGCTTATGTATGTATGACGATGTGACGTATGGGAGGGGGAGGTAACAATCGTCAAAATAAGCGCGTCATCATTGATGGATGACCCTTTTACTCGAGAAAAAAAATTAACTTGGATCCCCTCCCCCCACATCCTCCAAAAATATGTGCGAGTGGTACACTTTATACATATTGAGAACTACTGTTTTAAGCGCTACGTGTACTCTTGTTTTTACCAGCTTTTTAAAGACTTCGCGAAATCACGCCAAACAAGCGGATGTTACGTCACGAACGTTGACTCACGCGGCCGCATGTTACGTCACACGTGCAAGCACAAAAAATACCTGGCCTACACTGTCATTTCAATGACGCCTCAATGATACATCACCCTCCTCCCCGTCCCCTTCACAAACATATCACGTTCTCCCTTCCCTTTATCCGCCTTAACACAGCTGGTATTGACCAATCGCAGAGGAGCTTACAATCGGATTACAATACCAAGTATATAAGAGTATGCCCTATGGGACAAATGAACGTAACTAATGTAATTTTAGGGGAACAAGCTAACGCAAAACTATTGGATATTTGTATCTTTTTCTTTATTCCTTTTTGTATAACTCCATATTATTCTTCAACAAAATGGCAAGTATTGTTAAAATGACTTTAAAAAAAAAGTAATTAGAACACTTTGGTTTAAAAATGTTACTCTCTGTAGTAATTTAAATAGTAGTGTATAATTTATTTACTATAAAGAAAAGCGTGGGTCTCTTCTCAAATATTAGTAAAGGTATCCAATAGGTACTAAAGTACTAAAGTGACCCACGCTTTTCTTTATAGTAATTTAAATAGTAGTGTATAATTTATTTTCTACTTTTTAGTGCATTAGTATATAAAAGCTTGTTATTAAAACGTTTTTTAATGAATTTTTTATTATTTTAACTGGATACAACGATGTTTAGGCAGTAAATGTTACAATTTTTCGTAAATGGTGACTCGAATTAGCATTAATCTTGAATTAGTGAAATCCTCTTTGAGGGAATACAGTCCTTGACGTCTATTTACGACGAACTTGGTCTTTTTTATTTCAGCCATGGGCGAACGATTCAGATCTGGCAAATTACGGATTTTTGATGCACACACAGGTGGTCGAGGTGAGTGGAAAACTAAGATACTGTAGAATTGTAACATACGATTATATACATCTAAATAAAGAATGTGCCAAAGCCTGTCTAATGTCGACATTAATGTTATTTTTAAATCTAAAGTAAGAATGGGTGGTTGGGATATGGGATGAGGGATGGGCCACACTGAGGGTGTTGGAGGGGGTGGGGGGGGGGGGGGGGGGGTCAGACTGTAAATTAACTTACAGAATAAAATAGTGAAGAAGCCGACTATAAAAAATATGTTTTTGTGTTTTGGTTATATATATATATATATATATATATATATATATATATATATATATATATATATATGTATATATGTATATATATATATACACACATACATATATATGTTATTTTATATATATATATATATATATATATATACATATTAAGGCCTCTATATTATATACAATAAACAGTTTATATAGGCCTATATATTATATATATATATATATACCATATATACATATCTTTATATATATATATATATATATATATATATATATATATATATATATATATATATATATATATATATATATATATATATATATATATATATATATATATATATATATATATGTCTCACAGTTCCCAGCCATTACAGAGTACATCCTGGTACGGATCACATTAGTTGGTATCGGGCTGTCGATTGTTGGGGCGCTGCTCTCTGTTTTTCTCATCTGCTATGTACCGTAAGTTTTTGGACATTTTCAACGGGTATTATGAGAGATATTTATAGAACTGCAAACTACATCAGTTTTGTTCAGCTCCAATCACAACATTTCTAATAGTTTAAAAATAATACAAAATAGAATTAACAATTTTTTAAACCCTCTTCAATTGTACTATTCTTATACTTCTTAATCCTTAATTGTAATATTGGACAAAATCCTCTAACCTATTTAGTATTGCGTGACATCCTGCTATGCGCTAAAATTAACCGCTGTCTCCGATTTCAGCCTGTCTTTTTTTTTTGAATTTGCTTCTAGAGCATTAGTCCATCAAAAAAGAAACTACAAGGCAGCAATTATTTGCTTTTGGAGTTTTCTCTCCTAGATGGGTTGCTGTCCCTAGCCATCAAGCCTCATCTGCCCAAGGCTCGAACTCGGGACTTTTCGGTTTGCCCCAACCACGCCCCCCCCCCTGCTATTCTCTCTTATTCTCTCTAATCTAAGGCACCAAGAGACTTGTTGGTTCCCCTCAGTGTAAGTAAAGTTATAGTTTAATGACAAGCTCTGATGCCATCATGTGAGTCGACCAATACATACCCACCCCTATAAACCCATAGCTGTGGCTATGGGTGGCAGATGTTGACGCATTTTAATCCCTCCCAGTATTTATTTTTATTTTTATTCATCTCCCCCACCCCATCTCTCAGTGGGGTGGGGGTTGAATCAATCATCCCCCTGAAGAAATAGAAAAAAGAAGTTATAATATATATAGAAAATTTATAATTAGTGTCAGCACGCCCGGGATTTTCATTACTTTCAATCCCCCCCACCCCCGCAAGTTTTAAGACCCATTCCCCGGAGTGATGTATTTTGAAATAAACCCTGATCCTTCCGGATGACAGTTTCAAAACTGTTTTTAAGCTATTTCATTTAATTTTTGCTTCATTAAAAAAAACAATACCTTTATATTTACCCTCGCCGGATACCCGGATACAATGCTTTATACCGCGTATAATGTAAATAATTAATTAACTATTAATAAGCACCTCGTTTTACCCATGATTCCTCAGGGTACGGAGTGACTCGCTCCTATCTGTATGTAACATGTGTATAGCACTCATTGGAGCACAACTGGCCTTTGCAGGAGCAGAAAATGCATTTCCTCAGAAGGTAAAGGTTTTTGTAACCACCTCAACGTATATTATAATAATCATTACAATTACGATTATTGTATTTGGAAACAGTAGGTTTTTAATTTTTTTTTGCTGAGATTATTTATCCCCTTATGAGAACATTGTAAACCACTTTGTAAACCACTTTGTTTGAAACTATGTAAATAAGTCTTGATATTGATTCACCTGTTTTAGCATCATCATTTCCCGTTCGTGCCCAAGACACATGGAGCAGATGAAGTAGAGTTCATCTGCTTCAGAGGCCTCGGCGTATAAAGGGATAGAGTGGTCAGCACTATGCCAAGCCGCCTTTGTTTCCCCAACTAAGTTAGGTACCCTGGACTCAGGGTCGTTCCACTGATTCGAAACCATATTCGAACTCGAGACTCTCGGGTTAGTTGTCTAGCTCACGACAACTAGACCACGCCCTTACAATCAAGTGTAGTTGTAGCCTTTTATTATTTACATGGAAACTGAAAGTTACATCTGCTGAGTACTTCATTAAACAGAGAAGATATTACTAGGCCTGGCGTAAACAAAAATGTTAAAAAAAAATGAAAAATGTGTTACTTGTATTGCCCTTGTTAAAATTCCACCGTTGATGCCTACAGATCATGTGCAAAATTTCAACAGCAGCGCTGCATTATCTTTTCCTCGCTGTGCACACTTGGTCGCTGGCGTTCTCGGTGCATATGGTGCTTAAGGTGAGTGTGGCTTTTTATTGTTGGGACCGTGTTTTTGTGACATCATCTTTTGCGGGGAATGCAATTTGGGTAAATAAATAAATGTGGAAAATTCATGCTGGTTATAGAAAATTAGGGTGTTTGTGGGAAATTATTGCTGGAAATAGACTTACACATTTTCGGCTTTTGTTAGTAATTTCAGCTGGTTGTATAAATGTGTCTTTTTGTGGAAAGTTCAATCTGGGTATAGAAATTTGGGCTTTTTTTTAGAAATTTCAGATGTGCACATAAATGTGGGCTTTTGTGGGAAATTCAGTCTAGGTATAGAAATTTGGGATTTTGTTGGATATTTCAACTGGTTATGTAAATATAGTGCTTTGTGGGAAGAGTATCCGGGTATAGAAATTTAGGTGTTTGGTAGACTTTTCACCTGGTATAGGAATGTGTGCGTTTTTGGAAAAGTCATGCTGGGTAAATATATGTAGGCTTTTGTGGAAAATTAATGCGGGTTATAGAAAATTAGAGCTTTTGAGTGTTGTGTATATAAATTTGGGCTTTTGTAGGAAATTGAATCTTGATACAGAAATTTGGGATTTTGCGGGAATATGATGTGAATTTAAATTTGGGCTTTTTTAGGAAATTCAATCTTGGTACAGAAATTTGGGCTTTGGCGGAAATATGATGTTGTGTATATAAATTTGGGCTTTTATTGGAAAAATTACGTTGAGTTTATGAATTTAGGGCATTTTTGGGAACATTTTGTTTATAACAAAATTGTCTTCTATTCAAACTTCACATTTTGTATAGGGAAGTGGTCATTTCTATACAAGAATCACTTTGAAATTTATGGCTGGGATTATGGCCAAAGTTAGGGCAGGGGTGGATGCGCAACAAATAACTGCGCAACTGAAAACTGCGCACAATAAGTGCGCAAGGGCATTTTTATTTTCTTAAATTGAGCATTTATAGAAAATAACAAAGAATGACCACATGTATATTAGTAGTATATTAGGTCACTTTTGGACCGCAGGCGCAGGCGCACCCAGGATGCGCAAAGGATATATAGTAAAATACTCGGATGCGCAGGGAGATGCGCAGGCGCCGCAGGTACAACGACATATAGTAAAATACTCGGATGGGGAGGGGGACCGCAGGTACAACGAGATATAGTAAAATACTCCAGCCGCAGGCGCAGGCGCAGACCGCAGGTACAATGAGATATAGTAAAATACTCCGGATGGGGATGCGGATGGGGATGGGGATGGGGATGCGGATGGGGATGGGGAGGATGCGCAGGGATGCGGATGGGGAGTAGGTCAGTAGGTCAGTAGGTCACCGGTGGTGACCTTGTGACGTAATCACCGCAGGTGACCTAGTTACGTAATTTTAATGAGTTTTTAATTAGTTTGAATTTAATTTTTAAATTTTAATTAATTTTTGACCTAGTTACGTAATTTTAATGCGTTTTTTTAATGAGTTTTAATGAGTTTTTAAATTTTTAATTAATTTTTATTATCGAGTTACGTAATTTAATTACTTTGATTGTATTTTTATTTTGTTTAATTTGTTTGTTTACTTGTTGTTTAATTTAATTACTTTGTTTATATTGTGTAATTTTTATTAACGAGTTACGTAATTGGATTTTAATTTTTTAAATTTTTTTAAATTTTTAAATTTTTTAAAATTATTAATTTAATTTGATTATTTGTTTACTTTTTAATTATTTTTATTTTTTTAATTTTTAATTTTATTTTATTTTATAATTAGTTAAATTATTATTAACTAGTTACGTAATTTGATTTTAATTACTTTTGTTTATTTATTTATTTGATATATTTCTTTTCTTTGATGTATGGTATTTAAAATAAAAGACACTGTTTATTTGATTGTATGTATGTTTAATAGTAAACGGATAGGGGTGTTGGTGGATGAGAGGGGGAGTAATGATGGGGTTTGAGGGTAGGGGTGCGTTAGCGTGTACTTTGTGAATAACATCCATTAACCAACCGTGCAACATGTGTTACTTATCGATCTGCAATCCTTTTGTTTTTGTCAAACAACGGGCGAGCTAATATTGATCGCACCCACGGGGCCATCACACCTAATTAAATTTTTGTTATGCATCAGTGATTTTTCCCCACTCGGGTTGATAGGTCATGATGATTAACGACGTACATTAAGTGCCTCTCCACGTTAAGTGTAGCGACATCGGTAACTATTCGCTTATAGCGAGGTCAGCGAAAACCGATCGATTTGTCAGCTCCGTGAAGCCCTTAGGTAACAGCTGGTGCTGTAATTAGTCACGGCTCTCGGCTTTTTTCATTAGATTACAGCTGTCCATGAACTATGTTCACATATCGTACGCCCGGTCATTCTTTGATCAAATTAAAAATTTTTGTTTCCACATGTCCTACGAACCGTCCCTTGCTATGTATGAAAGATTAATGGTTGTAACTATTCGCTTATAGCGAGGGTCAACGAAAACAAAATATATTTAAGGGTCGGAATTTTAATTTTCTTTCAACCAACGTTAAATCAGGTTTTGAGACGAAACGAGGTCTCGGTAGGTTCGTGCTTTTTAATGGGCGACAGGGGCGACTTAGTGCGTTGGTACGTAAGGTATGCGGGGGTAGACATGTTTTTTACAAGTCTGGAAAAGTAATTAAGTTTTTTATGACCGTTCCGATTTTCTTTTGATCTGACCACCATTTGACCACCCTGAGCCAGATAAATTTAACAAATGTTCAATACATAGTCGCTTATAGTAACATGGGTGAGGGGTGTAAGCAGGCGGGTGACGGTGTGAACAGGTGGGTGAAGGGGGAAATATTAACAAATGTTCAATACATACTCGCTTATAGTAACATGGGTGAAGGGGTGTAAGCAGACGGGTGACGGTCTTATCAGGTGGGTGAAGGGTGAAAGGTGGGTGAAGGTGGAGAAGGTGGGTGAAGGGGGGGAACACGAGTAGGAGTAAAGGATATATACTAAAAGACTCTACCACCTGAGTGAGGTGGGTGAGGAGGCGGATTTTAATTTTAATTTTTTATTTTATTTTTTCAGCATCTGTTAACTTTAAGGTTCTATAACTCTATATATTTAAATACATTTTTTTATTCAAACGAGTTTACTTTTCCTAATGTAAGTACAGGTAAAGAGGGATTTCCTATAGATCTGTAATGAAGTAGGCCTTGTTGACTATGACTGGTTGTCCAGGTGTTGACATGATACACTTTTTTGAGATACACGTACACACACACACACACACACACACACACACACACACACACACACACACACACACACACACACACACACACACACACGCGCGCGCGCGAAATTCATACTAGGTCGGTAAAGGCGGAGAGAACTTATAGGTATACATTATCATGGCGACAACAAAAGCGACCCTTATTTTATTAACATGAAAGCGTGTTTTCCAAAAAGTGTCACCAGGCCGTTGCCATTTTCACAGCGGGGTTTATTTTAAGTGCACCTTGTGCACGTTTGTTTACATTTTAAAAGACGTATCGTGTGTCTTCCCCACATGTCTTCCCTAATAGAGAAACGAGAGGAAAGACAACTGTTCTAAAATTAGAACAGACTTGTTTACAGCCACGAGTATCATCCCTTGTGAAAAAAATTGCGCGTCAGAATCCTTAACTAAACAGTCAATTTCTTTAACAAGTTAAAAATAATTTAGGAAGACAAGGGTTAACAACATTAGACGCCACCATTTTTACTTTCTCGTATATACGAAGTATAGAGAAAGTCTTGTAATCGTGCAAAAAAAAAAAATCGAGATTTTTACAAATCTCGACGTTTCACACCTCACTGATACGGAAAAACATAATTTTGCAATCTTGTCCGTATGTCTGTGTGTCTGTCTGTGTGTCTGTGTGTCTGTGTGTCTGTCTGTCCGTGTGTAAACACGATAACTTGAGAACCGTTACAGCTAGGTTGATGAAATTTCATATATAAGTATTTTATCAAAATCGTAGATCCGTATCAACTTTTGAGCGATTTCCGATAACCGGAAGTGGTACTTTTCCTACTTTGAATTTTTCAAAAGCCTATAACTTGAGTACTATTTCAGATAGATAAATGAAATTTCATATGTAAGTAAAAGATCTAATTCTCTACCTTCTATCAAATTTTGAGTCATTTCCGTTGACTGGAAGTAGTACTTTACGCTACTTCCGATTTCTCAAAAAACTAATGTAAATTTTAAAAGTAATAATAATATTGCGCACCATTATGCGCTTTTTTCTTTGGCGTTCACTTGGTGTGCAATTAATTTGTCTACGAGATTTTATTCTATTTTTAAAACTTTAAGTATTTAAAATGGATTAAAAATCATGTCTATAGCCCGAGTTCCCATCCCCTGTTATTTTATATAAGAATATTCGAGAAAGTTTAGGGGAGATCACTCCCGGTTTATTGTTTCATGTGACGACAAGGCACAATACACTTTTGTAGTTTATGTCTCAAGTAGAGGGGTGGGATATTTTTTCTTTGTAAGAGTCTTGTAAACAATGGGTAGAGGAGGCGATTACTAAGTAAGAGGGGAGAGAACGTGACTTGCATCGCGATATTTGAAAACATGGCGATGTTTAACCTCAAGCAGATTACCTTCCCATGTTCGCTTTAGTATTACAGTTTTCATCAAACTTCTTTTTGACTTGAACTTCTTTAATTTTTAAGAAAGTTTACTTATACATAAGACGTTATGTCTAATTACAATTTTTTATTTTCACCACTCAATGTATTTTCTTTTTCTATATCTTACATTGTCATCTTAATTTTTGATCACCTTAGTAAAAATTTGCTTAAGATTATAAACTTCGAGTTTTAAAAAACAACAACGTTATAGTACGTCGTGTCAAATGACACACCGTTTAAAATGTCTACATTTAAAGTTCACCAATATAATGACGTAAAAACTAAATATGATATGACGTTAGCATACATATCATACAATCTAATCACTCTAAAGTACAAATCAATAATTTTTATTGATTAAGGGGCTGGGTGAGGTATTTTTATCACTATTCGCCTTTCCCCTTCCCTTTGTCCGCAACCCCTTTCTCCTTCTCCCATCCCTAACCTCAATACCAACCGATAGATACACAGACCGTACCACTACCCATTCTATTCCATTTAAGAGACAAAGGATGTATGACAATCTTACATTTATCTACACTCAACTAATATCACAACCCCTAGACACTACTCCAACAGACTGGTCTATGTAACTTGTAGACACTACTCCTCGTTGAATATCTCTTGCACCCTAGCCACCTATGTCTGCCGCCCTCGCCCCCGTCCCTAAACACCCGCTAGATAAACAGACCGTACCTCTACCCACACTATTACTTGGACAGACAAAGTAACAGACAAACATTTATCTGTATTCAACTAATGTTACAAGTGACAACGTTCCCATCCAACTCTGAAACACCCATGGCCGAATTTCGAAACCAGCCTCGTTGAAAACTCCCCTGACCCTAGTTTAACTTTGCCTCACCGATTCCAAAACAGTCCTGTACCAAACACCCATGCACCAACTTTGAAACCTGTCTTGTTGAAAACAAAGACCGTCCCACTCTAGTGTAAACTCTACCCCGACCAACTCCGAAACATGGATTTGAAACACGCCTCGGTGAAACCCAAACTCCCCCGACGCTAGTTTAAACTCTTCCCTCATCACTTCAAAAACATCCCTGTACCAACTTTGAAACACGCCTCGGTGAAACCCAAACTCCCCCGACACTAGTTTAAACTCTACACCAATCGATTCCAAAACATGCCTGTAACAACTTTGAAACCGGCCTCGGTGAAAACAAAAACCATCCCACCGTAGTATAGACTCGGCCCCTAACACTTCCAAAACATGCATGTACTAACTTTGAAACCACCCTCGGTGAAAACTTCACCGACCCTAGTATGGACTCTACACCTACCGATTCCAAAACACGCATGTTCCGAGTTCAAAACCAACCTTCACCGACACTAGTATGAACTCGACTACCAACAATTCCTAAACATGCATGTTCCGAGTTCAAAACCAACCTTCACCGACACTAGTATGAACTCGGCTACCAACAATTCCCAAACATGCATGTACCAACTTTGCAACCTGCCTCAGTGTTAACAAAACTCCCGACCCTAGTATGAACTCGACTGCCAACAATTCCTAAACATGCATGTCCCAACTTTGTAACCTGCCTCGGTGAAAACTTCACCGACCCTAGTATGGACTCTACACCTACCGATTCCAAAACATGCATGTTCCGAGTTCAAAACCAACCTTCACCGACCCTAGTATGAACTCGGCTACCAACAATTCCAAAACACACATGTTCCGAGTTCAAAACCAACCTCGGTGAAAACTTCACCGACCCTAGTATGAAGACGGCCCCTAACAATTCCAAGGATGCATGTACGACCTTCGAAACCACCCTCGGTGTAACCAAAACACCTCCGTCCCTAGTGTAAACTCTGCCGCATCCAACTCCTAAACATCCATGGTCCGAGTTCAAAACCAACCTCGGTGAAAACTCCCACGACTCTCGTATAAACTCTCTACCTAACAATTCTAAAACATGGATGTACTAACTTCGAAACATCCCTCTGTGTTAACAAAACTCCCCCGACCCTACTATAGGCTCGACCCCTAACAATTCCAAAACATGTATGGTCTAGCTTCGAACCCTGCCTCGGTGAAAACGTCACAGACTCTAGTTGAACGGTGCCCCAAGCCAACTCCAAACCTTCCCTGGGCACCCGAATAAAAATACCTCACCCAGCCCCTAATCAATAAAAATTATTGATTTGTACTTTAGAGTGATTAGATTGTATGATATGTATGCTAACGTCATATCATATTTAGTTTTTACGTCATTATATTGGTGAACTTTAAATGTAGACATTTTAAACGGTGTGTCATTTGACACGACGTACTATAACGTTGTTGTTTTTTAAAACTCGAAGTTTATAATCTTAAGCAAATTTTTACTAAGGTGATCAAAAATTAAGATGACAATGTAAGATATAGAAAAAGAAAATACATTGAGTGGTGAAAATAAAAAATTGTAATTAGACATAACGTCTTATGTATAAGTAAACTTTCTTAAAAATTAAAGAAGTTCAAGTCAAAAAGAAGTTTGATGAAAACTGTAATACTAAAGCGAACATGGGAAGGTAATCTGCTTGAGGTTAAACATCGCCATGTTTTCAAATATCGCGATGCAAGTCACGTTCTCTCCCCTCTTACTTAGTAATCGCCTCCTCTACCCATTGTTTACAAGACTCTTACAAAGAAAAAATATCCCACCCCTCTACTTGAGACATAAACTACAAAAGTGTATTGTGCCTTGTCGTCACATGAAACAAAAATGGTGGCGTCTAATGTTGTTAACCCTTGTCTTCCTAAATTATTTTTAACTTGTTAAAGAAATTGACTGTTTAGTTAAGGATTCTGACGCGCAATTTTTTTCACAAGGGATGATACTCGTGGCTGTAAACAAGTCTGTTCTAATTTTAGAACAGTTGTCTTTCCTCTCGTTTCTCTATTAGGGAAGACATGTGGGGAAGACACACGATACGTCTTTTAAAATGTAAACAAACGTGCACAAGGTGCACTTAAAATAAACCCCGCTGTGAAAATGGCAACGGCCTGGTGACACTTTTTGGAAAACACGCTTTCATGTTAATAAAATAAGGGTCGCTTTTGTTGTCGCCATGATAATGTATACCTATAAGTTCTCTCCGCCTTTACCGACCTAGTATGAATTTCGCGCGCGCGCGTGTGTGTGTGTGTGTGTGTGTGTGTGTGTGTGTGTGTGTGTACGTGTATCTCAAAAAAGTGTATCATGTCAACACCTGGACAACCAGTCATAGTCAACAAGGCCTACTTCATTACAGATCTATAGGAAATCCCTCTTTACCTGTACTTACATTAGGAAAAGTAAACTCGTTTGAATAAAAAAATGTATTTAAATATATAGAGTTATAGAACCTTAAAGTTAACAGATGCTGAAAAAATAAAATAAAAAATTAAAATTAAAATCCGCCTCCTCACCCACCTCACTCAGGTGGTAGAGTCTTTTAGTATATATCCTTTACTCCTACTCGTGTCCCCCCCTTCACCCACCTTCTCCACCTTCACCCACCTTTCACCCTTCACCCACCTGATAAGACCGTCACCCGTCTGCTTACACCCCTTCACCCATGTTACTATAAGCGAGTATGTATTGAACATTTGTTAATATTTCCCCCTTCACCCACCTGTTCACACCGTCACCCGCCTGCTTACACCCCTCACCCATGTTACTATAAGCGACTATGTATTGAACATTTGTTAAATTTATCTGGCTCAGGGTGGTCAAATGGTGGTCAGATCAAAAGAAAATCGGAACGGTCATAAAAAACTTAATTACTTTTCCAGACTTGTAAAAAACATGTCTACCCCCGCATACCTTACGTACCAACGCACTAAGTCGCCCCTGTCGCCCATTAAAAAGCACGAACCTACCGAGACCTCGTTTCGTCTCAAAACCTGATTTAACGTTGGTTGAAAGAAAATTAAAATTCCGACCCTTAAATATATTTTGTTTTCGTTGACCCTCGCTATAAGCGAATAGTTACAACCATTAATCTTTCATACATAGCAAGGGACGGTTCGTAGGACATGTGGAAACAAAAATTTTTAATTTGATCAAAGAATGACCGGGCGTACGATATGTGAACATAGTTCATGGACAGCTGTAATCTAATGAAAAAAGCCGAGAGCCGTGACTAATTACAGCACCAGCTGTTACCTAAGGGCTTCACGGAGCTGACAAATCGATCGGTTTTCGCTGACCTCGCTATAAGCGAATAGTTACCGATGTCGCTACACTTAACGTGGAGAGGCACTTAATGTACGTCGTTAATCATCATGACCTATCAACCCGAGTGGGGAAAAATCACTGATGCATAACAAAAATTTAATTAGGTGTGATGGCCCCGTGGGTGCGATCAATATTAGCTCGCCCGTTGTTTGACAAAAACAAAAGGATTGCAGATCGATAAGTAACACATGTTGCACGGTTGGTTAATGGATGTTATTCACAAAGTACACGCTAACGCACCCCTACCCTCAAACCCCATCATTACTCCCCCTCTCATCCACCAACACCCCTATCCGTTTACTATTAAACATACATACAATCAAATAAACAGTGTCTTTTATTTTAAATACCATACATCAAAGAAAAGAAATATATCAAATAAATAAATAAACAAAAGTAATTAAAATCAAATTACGTAACTAGTTAATAATAATTTAACTAATTATAAAATAAAATAAAATTAAAAATAAAAAAAATAAAAATAATTAAAAAGTAAACAAATAATCAAATTAAATTAATAATTTTAAAAAATTTAAAAATTTAAAAAAATTTAAAAAATTAAAATCCAATTACGTAACTCGTTAATAAAAATTACACAATATAAACAAAGTAATTAAATTAAACAACAAGTAAACAAACAAATTAAACAAAATAAAAATACAATCAAAGTAATTAAATTACGTAACTCGATAATAAAAATTAATTAAAAATTTAAAAACTCATTAAAACTCATTAAAAAAACGCATTAAAATTACGTAACTAGGTCAAAAATTAATTAAAATTTAAAAATTAAATTCAAACTAATTAAAAACTCATTAAAATTACGTAACTAGGTCACCTGCGGTGATTACGTCACAAGGTCACCACCGGTGACCTACTGACCTACTGACCTACTCCCCATCCGCATCCCTGCGCATCCTCCCCATCCCCATCCGCATCCCCATCCCCATCCCCATCCGCATCCCCATCCGGAGTATTTTACTATATCTCATTGTACCTGCGGTCTGCGCCTGCGCCTGCGGCTGGAGTATTTTACTATATCTCGTTGTACCTGCGGTCCCCCTCCCCATCCGAGTATTTTACTATATGTCGTTGTACCTGCGGCGCCTGCGCATCTCCCTGCGCATCCGAGTATTTTACTATATATCCTTTGCGCATCCTGGGTGCGCCTGCGCCTGCGCCTGCGGTCCAAAAGTGACCTAATATACTACTTATATTGTTGCAGAATAAACTCTTTCCCATGAAATATGACAAAAATAAAGAGTATTAGTATAACTAGTTTGTATTTGCGCAATTTTCTGTTTGCGCATTTTTCAGTTTTCTCATTTTTCCGGGCACCACATAAAAGTACCTAACTTTATCTTGTCTTGTTGACAGTTGTATCGTCTGCTCCACGGGAAGAGGACCAAGCGACGTTTCATGCTTGTCACCATCGGCTGGGTGATGCCCATGCTGGTAGTGGCGACCACAGCGGTGGTGTCCGGAGACGGCTACGGGGACGAACGATTGTAAGTTGGGGAAGTTGTGTTTTCTCACTTCATCTACTATCGTATCCAATCTATAGTCTATACACTCAACATTACCTGAGGCACCCCCCCCCCCCCTTCTCCCTCGCAACACATCCAATCTTAAAATAAATTAAATGCATTATTATTCCTGTGGACTCCTTGTGGAACATAAATATGCGACCACACCTCCCCATAGTACGCTATTTTGGCCGATTCTTCCAAGTTGCGCCCACGACATTCTGGATGTTTGTGCTTCACTGACAACTGATCTTTTCCAAGTTCTTAGGCTTACTTATTTTCCTCTTTCCTGTGGGATTCCAATCTAGTGACTATCTAGTGATTTTATTAGTTGGTTTACGCAAGGTGTGTCTAATCCATCCCCATTAAATTGAAAGTAGTTCTACATTATTTTTGACATTTGAGAACGTATTAAGTAAAATGACTTTGTATCGTCTTAAATCGAAACTTAAATTGAGTGGTAATTTTGATGTGAGCCTTGTTAGACTATATCGATACACAATCGTGAATTTTAACCCCGCCCCCACCATATCACCCAGGAGATATTATTTAAAACTGTATAATATAAGATAAAACAAGGTAATTAAAAAGTCTAGTGACAATTTTAGCGTAATTTCCTTATGTTATCTAAAAATAGCTCTGTCGTAGCGTAAATCAAGAGCAGGGTTAGTAAAACCATTGGTTAAAATACATGTTTTATTTACAATAGAGTTACATGACTAAAAACCATTGCGCGCCTAGCTACTGAACGTGATGACGCAGCCATTGAACGTGATGGCGCAGCTGTTGCACGTGATGACGCGTGTGGTGTGGTTGGATAAACATGCCTACTAATTCGGTCCAAATTTTAATTAATTCAAAAATTTTTTTGTGACCGAACGAAAGGATATTTTTGAAAACTTTCTTCGGCAATATTGTTCTAAATTATGGCAGGAATCGATTGGTACATGTTTCAAGTCGCTAAGTGGTCTGGTTGCCGAGATATGGGCAAAAAAAACGGCTTTTTTCGAAGTTTTTTGGCTTTTCCGGGAAATCCATGAAAGAAACCCGGAATTTTTGTGGCCTATGTTCATCCTCGTAACTTGCTTAACATAATTGCTTTGGAACTAGTCCTCGATATTGCTTCGTTGAGGAGGAGATACGACTTAAAGCTGCGGACACACATCCATTCATTCATACATTCATACATCCAGAAATGACGGGTTAATAAACGCAATTCTCCAGAATGGAAATTGCGCTAAAAAGTATAGAGTAGAGTATTATAAATGAGTTACTTCCAATAGTCTAAAGAATACAATAATTGGGAAAACAAAAGAAATCACCAAAGAAAAGTTTTGATTACAGAGAATTGTTAATAACCTTTGTCGTAACTGCTGTCAAAACTTGTTATTTTTCCCTGATGTAAAGGCTGTAAATTTATTGTTTTTGATAGTGTATGTTGTAGTCTAAACATGTTAATTTACTGTTGGTGTTAACTATTTTCAAAATATTTTATTTTTCTGTTGTTAACTACGTTAATTTACTTTTGCAGATGGTGTAAAATATTTCCCAAATATGTTAATTTAATGTTGTAGATATCGTTAACTACTTTCAAAATATGTTATTGATGTAGTCTAACTACGTTAATTTACTTTTTCAGATGCTGGCTTAGTATTGCCAACGGATCGGTTTGGGCCTTCATTGGGCCCGTGTGTCTTATTGCCTCGGTAAGTTTTCAATTTATGGATGTACCTCCTGTATCTTAATTTTTATAAATCATATACAATTATAAGAAAAAAATACATAAAAAACGTTCATGGAAAAAAGATATTTTTTTTTTTAGAATAACCTCAATAATAATCTTAATAAAATTGTTCTGGCAGTTGGCCCAGGACCAAGAACTCTGGCTATACACTATCAAGAGTTACGGGAAATTAAAATTTAATAAATAAGGCCAATACCTAATTATTTTTTTTTTTTTTACAGATAAACTTGCTTGTGCTTCTTCAAGTTTTATTTGTCCAATATCGACATGATGCTAAAAAAGACCTTCCCATGGTTTTACGCATCAGGTATGCTTATGTAATATAAATAATAACGAAAACTGCCTTTTAATATATAATTGTCCCATGCATTAGGAATGATGCTGATCATTTTAGGTCAGTTCACCAGAGTACGTTTACCGCCCACCTTCGAATGAAATAGAATTTATATCGAATTCCTTTATTTAACGTGTCCAACCCCCCCCCCCCTTTTCGGAAAATTTAGTCCGCCCCCCCCCCTCCTCCAGAAAGTTTCAAGTCCCCCCCCCCCCGTTCCGATGAAAAGGTCTGGATAAAACACTGCTTATTACTTAGTAGAGATGTAAGTTAGCTTTTTCTTTATACAGTTTGAGTTTGTAATTTGCATGTATTTTACTCACTGCCCAGAAACCTGTTCTCCACGATGGTCACCCAGCTTCCGGTCACCAACGTCACGTGGCTGTTAGGACTTGTACCGCCATCTTACGTCAGCTTCCAGTATATTTTTGTATTGTTCAATGCCTCCCAGGTGAGTTTATAATTTTGTAAAAGGGATTGTTAACTTATTATGATAAAAATAAACCGGGAGTGATCTCCCCTAAACTTTCTCGAATATCTATAATATAACGCTGCTGGTAGTGTGTCAGTCCTTCCTTCCGTCATCGCTATAGATTTTGGAACCATAAAAGTAAACATTCGCACCACGCAGTGCTTTTCAGTGCACCGCAGTGTCTTATTATAAGTATTAGAGTAGGGTTTGTTTATATAGCGGCATAGAGCTATTTTATAATTGCCACGGTTTTTACTCTTTCGCATAACGTCAAGAAAATATTAAATACACGCACATTGCTAAAACATATTAAAAGGATCAATGTCAAATATCATTTTCGTTAATATTCCTAGAAAAAGTGGATACATTTTAATAACATAATAACAGTACGGTAGAAAAAATCAAATTAATTTAACTATTTTTTTCTAATTTTGACAAAGGAGGTAATTTAAAAATACATTAAACTCACGCTAATAAAAAATGTGAATGCAAATATACGTTCGTCATAGAAGGAATTAGTGTTGCAATAATATAATTAGCAAAATGTGAATGCAAATTATTCGGATGTGTAAGAGGAAATTATAGTTAGAAAATTATAATTAGCATGGATTGATAAAAGGCAATCTTTTGTTTATTTTATTCACTGAATGTAGGCCCTACCGTTTATTACTTATAATTTTTAATCAACTATTCAGCACTATTATAGACGCGTCATCACGTTCATTAGGTGCGCATTGGTTTTAGTTATGAAACTCTATTGTAAATTTTAAAAATTTAAAGTACTGGAAAAAAATGCGTGAATGGATAAAGTGAAATATTGTAGGTAAAACACGGATATTTTAAATACTGCCTATTATTTATGCTGATTTCAAATTATTATTCTATCTTTTGGTTTTATAGGAG
Source organism: Physella acuta (assembly GCF_028476545.2). Lineage (NCBI taxonomy): Eukaryota > Metazoa > Mollusca > Gastropoda > Physidae > Physella > Physella acuta. The sequence goes on along the minus strand of NW_026732639.1, from coordinate 221,250 downwards.
AGGCGTAGCGAGGGGGGCATATGTCCCCGGGTGCCGACCTTAGGGGGCGCCAAAGTGGGTTGGAAAAAATTTGCGAGGGGGGGGTGGTGGAAATCGAAAGTTTTAGGGCGGGGGGGGGGGGGGGAGGGGGGAAGGGGTACAAATCGAAAGTTTGAGGGGGGTGCAAATCACCGGAAAGGGCGCGATTTGGCGCTACGGGCTAGACTGTGAGCAATATGCCTGTATGATTGCATTTAAATTGTGTTTATGTTATGAGTTTATGTTGAGTGTTGTGTTTGTTTTTTCGTTTTTGTTTTTTCTTTGCGTTCGTTTGTGTTGTATTTAGTTTTGTTCTGTTCCCAACTTGGTACATTTAAAAAAGATTTACCGTGTGTTGTGGTTGTGGTTGTGTTGTGGTTGTGGTTGTGTTGTGGTTGTGTTGTGGTGGTGGTTGTGTTGTGGTTGTTTTGTGGTTGTGTTGTGGTTGTGTTTTGTTTGTGTTTGTGTTGTGTTTTTGTTTGTTTTGTTCTGTTGCAAAGTTGGTACATTTAAAAAAGATTTACCGTGGCGGAGCACGGGATGCAGCTAGTTCTTATATAACTTGGAATGTAGACATGATTTTTAATTGGGTGTTGCAGTAATACTTTGCTATATAACATGCTATTTTTCAAAAAATTATATAAATTAATTGGCAAGCGCTAAAATTATGTTTTAGCTGTCAAAAATTAAAACAAAATATTAAGTATCGATTTCTACGTGTTTTGAATTTTTTACTTCAAGAGAAACTATTGAAAATAATTTTTGAAATAATTAATAATATTAATTCATTAATCCATTCCAAGTTTTGGAAAAACTTCCGCCAGGGAGAGATTAAATTTTCCAAACTAAATGAATTATTGTGATGATGATTCCCATTGATAAAAAAAACATGGCGGCTGCTTGTTTCTTGACTTCGCTTCAGCATTTTAAACTCATCATGAACTCCCAATATGCAACAAATATACAAAATTTCAAGTCTATTGTGTACGTACGGTTGGGAAGTAATGTATTTGCATTCACTTCTGACAGAAAAGTTTTGTGGCGGTAAGTAAATTAATTATTTTTTAAAGTTAATGTAAGACCTAGCAAGCCTAGTCCCAGGGGACATTACTCCTACTGGACGATTTGGTAAACAGTAAACAAACGTTTATCAAGTTCGACTTTACTCTTTACTTCAGCATATTGCAACTAGATCTAATAGTAATAGTAATAGTACTAATAGATCTCAATCTACCTGATCCTAAATCTGTTCTTTATACTTCCTTAACTATACTAATCCCTCTAAATAAAAAATGACAGTGATTAGGCCTAGATTTTTTTAGTGTGTGTTTGTAGTTTGTAGAGAAGAGATCTAAGTTAGTAAAGTTACTAGATCTAGAATCTAAGTACTAAGTAGTGACTTCGACTAGTCTAAGTGTAGACTGTAGACTACTGAGGATGTTAGTGTAGTTCACTTGAGCGTAGTTACTGAGTGTAATAAATTAAAATGTTAATAATATAGATCTATGACCTAATGATAATTAATAAATAATTAATTATAATTCTAGATCCAGTGAGTAGGTCTGTGAGTCTTTAATTTTTTTTTCTAAATCTAGCTAGTTAACAACAGTGCTAAATCTAGTTAGTAACTAGAGAAATCTAGATCTAGAATTATTTAGTTTAGTAATTTAGTAGGTAATAATTGTAATAATATTAATAAAATTAAAATGTTGACATCTGTTGCTACTGCGAACCTATCTAGATTTGATTTAAGAAGTAGATTTAAAGTTTAGTTGACTGCTAAAGATTAAGAAAGTCTGCTACTAACTAGAGTAGTAGGTATATGGTTACTTAGAAATCTAGATGTAGCAAGTATATGTGTAAATCTAGCAAGACCCAGTTATTTTGTAGGCATTGAATTATGGTTATTAGATCTAGAGTTTGGATTTAGTAATAGATTTGTCAATATTGACCTGAAGTTATAGATTTAATGGCTAGTTTTAATTGCAATTTTATTTATATTTTTGATACGCTTGATAATGTAAACTATGATTATAAGACAAAATTTTAAGTATAAATATTGTGTGTAAATTAAATCTATTTTTCAGAATACCTGAATGAAATCAGTGCATATAGACCTCTAGTAAATACAGAAGAAAGTACCCTACACATGTTCCAGGCAACCTTAACTAAGACTATCAACAAAACACAGGAAATCAAAATGTGTTTTAGAATGAAGACTTCATCTGAGTCTGCAATTTGTGAATAACAATATTTGATACAAGAAAAAATGTCCCTGAAATTATGGGACAAATATTACATTAAATAAAGTGCCTTTATCTTTCTTTACATGCTTAATAAATTATTAATTTATTTAATAAAAATTGAGCTTGTCTTAATCATTGAATTTGTTTATTGATTGTAATTGTTATTGTTAGTGTATGAAAATATTGTAAACTACAGTGAGAGTTGTAAAGTTCATGTTTCTAGCCTGTTGGTTCATGGATCAGACTGCAATGAGTTCACCTGTTTCTGTGACTTTGGCATATGAAGCGATGATGTGAGTTAGGTACCCCTCATTGCTGGGTGCACTCAGGGACTTTTTACTGACTTAAACCTCAATTCAACTTGATACTGTTGGGTTAGCAGTCTAGCGCCAGTGTGTTTTGCTTCATATAAAATTTGCAAGTTAAAAACACTGTTTAGTATCCTCAATCACTACAGCTTTTCAAAATTATTGAACTAACACACACACAAAGAACGTATTAAAACAACACTCAATACAAATAAAATAAATGTTAATGCTTGATCAAAATAAAAGAATTTATTTAGGATATATCAATATATATTTTTACAATGACCTACAAATACTAAATTGGGATTCATTGGTCAAGCAGTAGAGCACACAATTGCTAATCCAGAGAAGTGGTTTGAGGGCTTGAGTACATTAAGGGTAACTGGCTTGAGATACTGACTTTTAAGTGTAAACCACACAACTGTTTTATTAGCCTAAGTCAAAGAAACAAGACATTATTATTACAAGTGGAACATACTTCATCTGTGGAATGATACTTTCATTAACACTAAAAATAAATATTACATAGTGTAGACAGACACTAAAATACATGCTTACTGTAAAGCAAGAGAAATTATTCTAAAACAATGTAATATACATTAGGCCTACTACTATTTAATCATATCTGTTTATTCTGAGTGATATGGGCAGAATACTGTAATTAATAGCATATTTAATTTCTACTAAGTAGGCCTTGTATAGCAATATGAATTTAGCAATATAGATTAATTGAAGTTGATGATTTTTTTTAAATCTTGGAATTAAATTTTCAATGTTAAATTAAAAGCACAATGACAGTAACACAAAGCCAAACAAACCTTATTAAAATTAAACTAATTTATGTTAGTAACTATTAGATTAATCCAATTTTTAGGCTCACTTTGTGCTTAAATCAAAATTTTAATTTCTAGAGCTACTACTTGATATAAAATTTGATCTAGTAATACTGGTACACTATAACATGTCTATATAGCTATAACTATGTCTACGAGGACTAACTACTAAGCAGATGACTAATTAGTAATTATGGTTATTAGGCCTAGCCTACTGTGTAATAATATCTAGTTTATCTACTTCTAGATCTAGTACTAAAAAAAAAGTACTAGGAAAAGTAAAAGGAATTATTTTTAAAAATATGGCATTGATTTAAAATAGGGGCCTATTTATTAAAATGAATAAAGGCAAAGTCTTTATTACTAAAAATAGACCTAATTTAAATTTGGGGCCTATAATTAACTATGTTAATAGGATTAATACATAGGGCCTAATTACTAATTTAATTACTAATTAGGCCTAAAGTTTCTACGCAAAAGAAAGTCTAAAGAAAAATTTATGGGCCTAAATTCAAAAGTTTAGTCTAAAGGCCAAAGGTTTCTGTTTTACAAAATGTTTGTAGATCTGTAATTTGCCACTAGTGACTAAAAGTAGAGTAGGCTATTAGTTTAGTCTAGCCAATAGAAAATCTAGCTTATTATTCTATTATTACTAGCTTAAATACTACTTATTAATTAAGTACTAAACTAATACAAACACCTATGAATAAAAGTATTCATGTAGTTTACTATAAAAGAAAATAAAAATTACGTAAGCCTACTACTATACTTATAATATAATAGTCTAACTATAGTAGCTTATATATATATTTATATACTTAATACTATATACTAGTATATACTAGTATATAACTAAAATAAGGCATAGAGATAGAGATCTAGAATTAGAATCTAAATAAAATACTAAAAAATACTTAGGCCCTAGTATTCTAGTATCAGTAGATCTAGTAGGAAATAATACTAAATACTACTATTTGACGATTTGTTATAATATTATGTCTAGGCCTACTGTTTATAACTTAGTGTATGACGTATCATTAATATTAATTACTAATTACTAAGTTAGTACACTAAAGTTCTTAATTCTTTAGACTTGGTCACTTGACTTTACGTCTTCTCAGTCTTCTTTAAACTACGGTCCCTACCTCTCAAACTAAAACTAAATCTAACGAGTCGGTTGTATTCTAAATAAAATTCTAGATCTAGATTCTATATTAAAATCTGCAAAGTCAATTATTTATCTAAATCTAGATTTAGAATCTAGATTCTATCTCTATTTAAAGTTCTAAATTCATAAAATTCTGATTCTAAAACTTGAGTTTGTTTTGAAGCCAAAAGCGAAAGTAGCTTTCCTAACTTAAAAAAAAAAGATTTAATAAAAAATATTCAGATTTGGTTTAAAAAAACGCCAACCGGCAGGACTCCATTTGGACTCCACTGCAACAGCCTATTACTTAAACTTTTAAAAATAGAATAGAATCTCATAGAAAAAAACATTGCGCACCAAACAAACGCCGAAACAAAATGTGCATAATAGTGCGCAATATTATTAGTACTTTAAAAATTTACATTCGTTTTTTGAGAAATCGGAAGTAGCGTAAATTACTACTTCCGGTCAACGGAAATTACTCAAAATTTAACAGAAGGTAGAGAATTAGATCTTTTACTTACATGTGAAATTTCATTTATCTATCTGAAATAGTACTCAAGTTATAGGCTTTTGAAAAATTCAAAGTAGAAAAAGTACCACTTCCGGTTGTCGGAAATCGCTCAAAAGTTGATACGGATCTACGATTTTGATATAATACTTATATATGAAATTTCATCAACCTAGCTGTAACGGTACTCAAGTTATCGTGTTTACACACAGACACACAGACACAAACACACACACACACACACACAGACATACGGACAAGATTGCAAAATTATGTTTTTCCGTATCAGTGAGGTGTAAAACGTCGAGATTTGTAAAAATCTCGATTTTTTTTGCACGATTACAATATTTTCTCTATACTACGTATATACGAGAAAGTAAAAATGTGAGAGATATTAGTGCCACCACCCTAATACTTGACGGGACGGAGTGGTCTAGCGGTAGAGAGCTAGTCTCGAGTTCGAATCCGGGTTCACGTCTGTAGACCGTCCCTGAGTCCACCCAACTCTGATGGGTACCTAACTCACGTTAGGGAAAGTAAAGGCGGCTGGGCATAGTGCTGACCACACTATCTCTTCATATGCCGAGGTCACAGAAACAAGTGAACTCTACTACATAGACCGTCAGGTTTGAAAGGGTAACTTTACTTTACTTACCCTAATACTTATAAATGACAGAGGCGTAGCTAGAGGAGGGCGGGTGGGCGCCAAACGGATTAGGAAAAAAGCTCATTCTGAGCTTAATTACTATATTATACACAGTCAAAGTTATTTGGCTTTACGGATTACTTACTGATTCTAACATAAATTGTTTGACAACAAAATAAAATGTATTAAAATATAGTGACTACTAAATTGCGCTTGTTTTCGCTAACGTGATTAAAAATATATAAATGGGGTAGAAAGGGGGGGGGGGCGCAGAGTCTGCCGGAATGGGTCGCTACGCCTCTGTGAACCACCAACCCCGTTTATATTAGCCTAAGTTACATATCCAGAAACCATTTACTCCCTTTGCTCTGAAATTCTTTAAATGATACTCCTTTCTGTAAGTCTTTGGGAAATGAAACTTTATACAGGAAACAAGTAGCTCTGAAGTTATAAAAAAACACACAGAAGTAATGACAACAGAAGAGCAGTGGCGTAGCCAGGTCGGGTGTCACCCGGTACGGCACTTCGTGGTGTCACCCCCCCCCCCCCCCCGCAAAGAAACAAAGTATACTATAGTAACAATTATTGATCTGTATTTTAAAGACCATTTAACTTTAATTAATAGATCTGACAAAAGGGCATTTTTCTTCTGTACATTTTTCTGTACATTTCTGTACAATTTGCTATTTTTTTGCCACGGTGTCACCCCCTTAAATGGTGTCACCCTGTGCAGTCCGCACCCCCGCCCCGCCGTCGCTACGCCTCTGCAGAAGAGTTTCATTTATCTTCTATATATATAATTCTCTTCTTGGAGACGCTAGAAAACAAGCTGTAAGTGCGCTCCCTACCTCCCCACCCCTACATGGTCTGGTGAGCTGTGGTTCACGCTAAATGTTTACATTCGTAGAGCCGAGTTTAGTGACGGCTATTAGGGGCAGATAATTTAGTTTGAAACGATTTTAAACTTAGGGGAGGTAACTAAGAGGAGGCTGCTTTCACGAGGGGGGGGGGGTGTAGGGTAGGGGTTGGGGGAAAGGAGGGTGGGGGTAGTATCATCCTTAACGACCTACTGATAGTGTTTTAAAGCAAATATTTTTAGTGGCAGCATTGGTACTATCGAATTCACAAATTATGAATTACTGAAAAGTAGAAAATAAAACAACTAAATAGCGGCGTATGATATGCAGCGGGTCGGCTCGTATAAAGATATTATGCTTAACACATTTTTTTTGACATTCCACCACTCCATCCCATACAACTTATATTATGACAAATTAATAAGCAACCACCCCCTCCCCCTCGTGTTATATTAAATATGTTCCCTTACTGAGTGTTTTGTAATACTTGCTAAACTAGAACGGGGTGTAGCAGTCGTAACCAAAAAAAGACATGAAGGTTATAGCAATTAGGCAATATCGTAGTTTTTGCTTGAGAAGTTGTCTGATTTTTTCAACATTGCAATGTATACTTCGATAAATAAACCTACCACAATTATTACAACATCTGGTTTGTTATCAAGAATTCTCAGCAAATAAGTACAGTCACATATACCCAGTGCCGGCGCCAGGTTATTTAGCGCTCTAGGCAAAACTTATTACCCCCCCCCCCCCCTTTCACAAAAATTAATTTCTAAAACATATACAAAAGAAAACAATTAATTAAAAGTGACATATTAATTTATTATCAATTGCATACACGTTATCTGTTCTACAATATTGTAGAACAGACGATAGAATGGCAAGCCCCGCTTTACATCTGCTTTGTTGACTTTGAGAAGGCCTTTGATAGTGTGGATAGACAAACAATATGGAATCTGTTGAGACACTATGGTGCACCTGCTAAGTTAGTGGAAACTGTCTAAAGAGTTCCAGGTCAACACAGGTGTGAGACAAGGATGTCTGCTGTCGCCCCTCCTCTTCTTGGTGGTTCTCGACTGGGTGACACGCACAGCCTATGCCAGTTCTGGAAAAGGTATTCAGTGGACACTCACGGGGAAACTAGAAGATCTGGAGTTTGCAGATGATCTTGCCTTACTCTCGCACAGGCTACAGGACATGCAAGAAAAAGTTGATGCATTAGGAGCCATCTCGCAGCGCGTAGGTCTGAAGATCAACAAAGAAAAGACGGAAATGATGAGAACTAACAATAAACAGGAGGCTCCAGTGTCAATAGACGGAAGACAGGTAAATGATGTGCAAGAGTTTGTCTACCTTGGCAGCAAGATCAGCAAAACGGGAGGCACAGAGGAGGACATACGCGCTAGAGTTAATAGAGCCCGCTACGCTTTCACAGTCCTGCGACCCATATGGAAAAGTTCGGCCATCTCCATTACCACAAAAATTAGGATATTTAACTCTAATGTCAAGGCAGTTCTGCTGTATGGAGCAGAGACATGGAGAGTCTCCAAGGCAAGCACAGCAAAGATACAGACCTTCATGAATAGATGCCTTAGACAGATACTGAAACTGAGATGGCAGGACAAAGTGCCGAACTTGGAACTATGGAGGAAAGCTAGGCAGGAGCCTATAGGTGTGCAAATAAGAACGAGGAAGTGGCGCTGGGTGGGTCACACACTGCGAAAGGCTCACACAAATGTTACACGCCAAGCGCTTGAGTGGAACCCCCAGGGAAAGCGGAAGAGAGGGCGCCCAAGACAGACCTGGAGGCGGAGTCTTCTTGAAGAACTGAAGCCAATAGGGATGTCTTGGGAAATGTCAAAATTAATAGCCGAGGATAGGAAGACATGGAAGGAAATGGTGGAGGCCCTATGCTCCATAAGGAGCAAAGAGGACTAAGTCAAGTAAGTCAAGTCATACACGTTATCAATAGACATCAAAATCAATTTTTACTTGCCTCCTTCGTCTCAACAGTTTGTACTATTTCCTTCAATTCCAACTTGCAAGCGTAATCACATTTGATTGAAATTGTTGTTAAGTGCACGAGTTTACTTTGTACTTTACGACTTAGCCCCCCCCCCCCACTTAGAACATTTTAAGTGCTTCCCCCCCCCCTCACGGGTAAAAAAAAAGTCTGGAAAAAACCACTGAATCAAATAAAGTTCTTGTATTGTTGGGCTCCCTGCAGTCCTCCCAAGGTAAGTTTTAAAACGGAAATTACCTGTTTTAATTTTAAGCTTGACTGACTTTAATTATAATTGTAAAATGTCTATAGTGTGGGATTATGTAACTTTTTTTTTGTTTTTGAAAAATAAAAGGTTATATATATATATATATATATATATATATATATATATATATATATATATATATATATATATATATATATATATATATATATATATATATATATATATACATTCTAGCCTAAATTTTTTAAATATATGAATCCTTTAGGAGAGGGTGAAAAATATGAAAAGACAATTAATTAGATGTTTAATTTACGACTAAATCTGTATGTCTACTAACATTGAGCATAGCAATCTATAACGGCTACTGATGCATTTGTTTTTCAACTTGATAAAGCTAAAAAAAAAACTACTTATTTTGTTTAGAACTTAAGCTCTTACAATAGCAAATAATAACTTTAAGTTGTATTTAAATGTAAGCGGTCAACCTAAGGTGCAGAATTTGAAATGAACAAATTATCTCCCGTTTGAAAATCCAAATACCAATATTTTATTAAAGGGAAATAACTTTCACGAGAATAGCTAAATTAACCAAGGGTAACTAAGACATGCTTGAAAAACACAATAAAACGCTCTAAATTTCATTACGTAATAATTATAACAAATCTTTTATATTATCTATGTAATCTTGTAAAAACAATATATTTTACTTATTGAATACTTAACTGTAGATTTTGTTTGAAAGTCCAAAAACGGTAGCTTTATTATAAATACTTCTATTCAATTTCGAAAAAAAAAATGTTTTCTGAATTAAATAACTACTTTTGAAAATATTCGAAAATAATAAATAAAATATGCACTTCGGTAGTAGAAAGCATGGAACCACTGCCACGGGGCTGACCACATCACAGTTTTGAGAAAGTAGATCTATACATTTTTTGAAAAACGAACTGTCCATAAGTCATAATTGATTGAGCATAAGGAATTTATTTTATTTACGCGAAGTTATCGTACATAGTTATGAGTTTCGTAATTTAATTAAAAATATTTTTTCTATTAATATCAATACATTTTAAAGGCAGACAAAATGTTTTACATAACATTTATTAATACTTATAGAAAAGTAAACAAAATCAACAAGGATTTACATGAGTTTTATATTTCAACTGGGGTATTGGTTTATTTATTAATTTGATAACATAGTTTAAAGTTGTTTCCCTTATTTGTTTGGAACTAAAATATTGGAAGTAACAAAAAGAAACCAATATACTACAGATCTATCAAGTTGCAACATTGCTGTGGTGTATAGAATAATTAAGATTTATGTTTACGAGAAAAGAGCGGAGCATTGTAAGAAAGGTTAATTTATTTTACTATATTGAAGGTAGACCTACTTTCCTAAAATAAAGAAGCTACATATTTGAAACTATGTGATTTTTTCAACTTGTTAAACAATAGTAAACTCGCGACATTTCTTTTAGAGCTGTCCAGTTGTACAGTGAAACATGCATGTTGTTCTGGGCCTCCAAATCGTCTAACTTGCTCTTGAGATATGTGAGCTTACCGCTCCACAAATGTGTGGTTTTCAAATCTAGCAATTTAATTTGAAGCGAACCAGCATCAATTCCAAATCTCTTTTAATTTTGTGTTGAGAGAATCTACTTTGACTGTGAAGGTCAGAGTACTTGCATTTCTTTTTAATTGCTCAAATATCTCAGTGAACCCATCCTTCATTTTGTTTATAGTAATGCTGAAGTGATTCATGTTAATAGTAGTGTTGGGTTGTTCATATTTTTTAAAAAGATTTTTTAAAATAAAGTAATTTACCTCTCTCCGGGTCTTCAACAAAATGAAGTAAATTTTTTTCGAAACAATCATCTAAATAGGAAGTAAATTGAAATAGGGCGTAACTAAATATTCTAATATTCTAATAGTATAGCGAGTGTTTATTATTTTATCGTTCATTGCCGAGTATTGCAGAACAATATTTGTATGTGTTTTAAAGATAAAATAAAATAATTGTTAATATTTGTGCATGGAGCTGAAGAGCCGCATCACATCAAAAGAGCCGCACGCGGCTCGCGAGCCGCAGGTTGCCGACCCCTGGTTTAAGACATTGTTAGAATTATTGATTTAAGAAAATTATAATTTAAAAAAAAAACAAAGTTTATGGTTAGTTATAAAAATCCATCCTATTTAATATTATATATTAATACCTAAAGAGTTGTAATACAGATTCTTAAAAAACTAAACATTTTTCAACAAGAGAACGCCTACCTTTCTTTATAGTGCGTTCCGTACTGAATTGAAATAATCTAACGATAAACTCCATATCAGAGTTTCTTCAAGGGATCTCTTCGGGGGAGGGGGGGGGGGTGCGCCCCCCCCCTCGAACGAAATGAAAATTTCAAGTTGCCCACCCCCCGGAGGAAAAAGCCTGGAAGAAACACTGCTTGATATACATCAAACTTCGATTCCTAAACATAACTAGACTCGATTCTCCAGAACTACGACACCAACACATGTAACTTCACCAAGCTCTACAAGCAGTTCGCCCAATCAACAACGATTTCACTGGACCTACTACTACACTTTAACAGTCAATATAATTCGATACCTTAATACCACAAGAATCAATACTCCCAAACTGCCGAACTACGATACTTCATCACCTGCATTCTCATTTCTGTATTACCAATCAGATTCCACTAGACCTTCAACTACAAAACAGCCGAATACAAATTATGACACTTTAACACTTCGATACTTTATACCTACGGCACCATATAAGCTACAGCCTTCCACCGTTACTCCCAAATCTAAACGATTCATCAAAACTTAACAAGTACAATACATTGAACACCCCGTCATACAAAACTCTGTACACTAGGACAAATTTCTAATTCAAAGTCAGAGAAAACGAGACTTACTACAAGCCCTATTAAAATTAAATAACCGTTTGAAATTTTCGAAATTTAAATAACGAACTTACTTATTTAATCGTTTTCTACATCAATTATGTGACAATAAATTAAAAGTTACTGGTAAAAAGCGCCCCGACCTTTCCATATTAGGGATGTGGGGTTGCATTTCACCATCGCGAATAAATATAGGCCTATACAGACCTAATTTTGGGGTGGGGATGCAAAATTGATAGTTCGTCCTGGGTGCCGAAATAGATCGCTACTCCTGTATAAAAGTTATTGATTACTAGGTACTTTAATGGCCTCAGCAGACAATCAGAAGTGGAAAGAGGGTTAGGTGTCATCCATAAATGGCGTCACGCTTTTTTTCTACAATTTTTACCTCCCCCCTCCACACCATCACACGTCGTCACAAAAAGCCAGACCCCCCCCCCCTAAAATGACGTCACACCTCAGCCTACAATACCCCTCAAAACTGCTGTTTAATTGTTCTTAAAACATCGATATTTTTCCAAAATCTTGTCAACAGATCAATTCCTATTACAATTTATTAAAAACAGTTTCCTAAAACGCGAAATAACGGCTAAAACTCGTTTTCTAACATTGCTTTTTTATAATGCAAAAAAAGTGACGTCACACCATCTGACCCCCCCCTCCCCCTTATCACACACCGTCACAAAATTACGGACCCCCATCCCCCCTACGAGTGTGACGTCATTTATGGACGTTGAGCCTGACTAGTTATAAGGCCTATGTTCTTACTCATCTTACATAGGCGTTTTGGCATACATTTTTCCAATGCCTCAGACTTAAATCAACTTAATTTAATTGAAAGAGGAGTCTTCAACACAGAGGCGTAGCGAGGGCGGGGGGGGGGGCGGGGGACATATGTCCTCGGGCGCCGACCTTAGGGGGGGCGCCAAATTGAAAGTTTGAGGGGGGGGGGGAGCAAATGAAAAGTTCGAGGGGGTGGGGGTGCAAATCGAAAGTTTGAGGGGGGGGGGTGCAAATGAAAAGTTCGAGGGGGGGGGTGCACATCGAAAGTTTGTCCCCGGGCGCCGGGAAGGGTGGCTACGCCTCTGCTTTAACAGCACGGCCATTATTGAAATAAACAAATAAAAAAATTCCATTAGCTTTGTTAAAATAATATTCCAATCTGGTCTTTTCTTGTCTTTCAGGGTATGGTCATCTTCACCTGCCACATGCTGTACAGCAGCCAGATCCGGACTCTGCTCAAGACCAAACTCCACGGCGTGCCACCGGGCGATGGGCAGAAGAACGAGCTCAATCTCTCCAAGAGCGACTCGACCGGAAATACCCAATCATTGGAGATGGACATTGTTGGCGAGGGACTGAGGACGATTTCAGTCTCGAAGAAAAGAGATCCTTAAAAGAAATTTCTTTAAAAAAATATAGTTACATAATATCCGATTAAAAAAAAGCTTTTTAAAACTTTTAACAGAAAATATGAGATCCTAAAAAATAAATGATTCATTTAAAAATGTTATTGTGCAACAGCCTACTGTGTATAGGCTAGTATTACAGACAGTAGCGAAATGGAAGTGGGTTCTAGTGTTTGCAGCTACGGTTCAGATGCCGATTGATGAAGGAGCGTAAAAAAAATTAATATCAAAACAACACGATTAATACAAGGGGCGTAATCGTGAGTTTGAGTACCTGCCAAAGTACAGTTACGTCCCTGCTTATACTGTAAAATAAACCCGAAAACTGATAGAGCCATAAGGAACAAATTAGACCTATTTTAAAAATTAATATGATGAGAATAACTGTTTTTTTAAAATGGAATTTGAAACGAATTACAGAATATGCTGCTAATTACCCTAGCTCCAAAAATAAATAAAATATATGAATAATTATTCTAGAGTGCTGTAATTTTTGAAGACAACATTTAAAAAAAAGTTGTTACATTTACATTTTCATGGGCTATGGGCTAGGATTTACTCATAGACCTATAAAACTACAAGTTCAAATTTCTTGGGAACTGTGTACGTTTTCATTTGTTACTCTTCATACTGTTAAGTGACTTACATGGTTCATAACAAGAACAAAAGCTCGCTTAATTTAAACAATGCATAATCTTTATACAAAAGAAATAAACAGTTGAAGATACAACCAGAATAGTCAGGAACATAATTTATTTATAAAAAAAAAGGAAATGTCTTGCTGAACCATTCACAATTATTCATCAAGTAGATATAGCTGTTATTATTAGAGGTATTATGTGTTAGTAATTCTACCTGTTTACTTGACATTTGTTCATCATTTACAAACATCTTCAAATGCTAAGGTTGGGACCAATGTATCACAGAAGAAAAGGATTATGGTAGATGGTTTAAGATCATACTTTTTGTAAATACATTCCATTTTTTAAAATAATGATGCATTTATGTGTGGATAAGGTGGAGCTGAGACAAAGTCAAGCTAGGGGAATAATTATAAATGTATATAAAAGGGTAGGGGTCACAACCATAGGTTAGGTTAGGTTTGCCTGTCGTCCCTCCTCGGACATAGGCCGCCGACAAGAGCTTTCCAGAAGTCTCTGTCCTGGGCTAGTCTCTCCAACTGTCCCCAAGTGTATCCAATCTTCTTGGTGTCTTCTTCCAGGTCACATCTCCAGGTCTTTCTTGGTCTGCCTCTCCTCCTCCTGCCCTGTGGATTACATGTGAGGGCCTGTCTTGTTATGCTGGATACAGGCTTCCTGAGTGTGTGGCCAATCTATTTCCATTTTCTCTGGAGGATCTCCACTTCAGCTGGCAGTTGATTTGTCCGTTGCCATAGAACATCATTTATGATGGTTTAGACCAGTGAATTCGCAGGATCTTTCTGAGGCATGGATTAGCATATCACAATCATAATTCTGTCCCAAATATTTTTTTGAAGCCTACATAGTTGGGGAGGGAACATCGTGGCCTAAGACGTAGAGCGCTAGGCTGTTAACCTGAAAGTCCCGAATTCGAATCAGGGTCCAAGTCAGTTGAATATCCCTGAGTCCACTCAGCTCTAATGGGTACCTAACTAATAGAGGGCAAAAAAAAGCATATGGCCTGATTCATCTTCCCTATGGATTGCTAGGTCTAAAAGTATTCTTTACTTTACATGGTTGGGGTGAAATTTAATGTTGATTGATGTAGTTATGTTCATGAAGTTGCCTCAATTACTTTTTCAATGCATGTTTTCTTTTTCCATACGTAATAGCAATTAAAAATAATTATTTCATAATGCTTAAAACACTACTATTAGGAAGTGTGGTGGAGCAAGAGGGCATGTGATTGATATTCAAAATTGCTCAAGTTTTATCCCTGGGATTAAGTTCATAGGGGATATCGGGGTTGTCATTCCTCTGAATCAAGTTGAGGAAAGTAAAGGTGGCTGGGGATGTACAGACCACATAATCCCTTCACATGTCAATTTTCAAGAATTAGTTGAACTACAAATCATCTTTATTGAAAAGAATATTGAGTAGAAGAATAGCCAAAAGTATTCACTAATTGAATCATCATGCTTTATTGTCATATTATTATCCTTGTACTAACATTTAAATATTTAAAAATATGTACTGTTTAATTTTATAAGTGTATTAATTCTAAGATTTAAATCTCTATTGAAAAATTACTATTTAGGCAAACATTTTGTACAATATTTGAAAATATTTAGATTAGCTATTTTGAACACATAGTAAATACAGGCCTAATTTATTGATTAAAATTTAAAAGTATCAATCTGATCTGCAATTTTTTGTTAGTTAAGTAATAATTGTTAATGTAAAAAATATGCAATTATCCTTCAAAAAAAGAAATAAATTCATGATTTTTATATAAATTGTTTATTATTTTGTTTTATCAATATACAAAATGCAGAATATACAATAAATAGAAATATGTAAAATTGTTTTAGAAAGTAATTTATCACAGATTTAAACATAAACACTTTGGTATATCTGAACATAGTAAAACAAAATAATGGCAAAAGCACTGAAATAATTAAAAACAATTAGTTGCCAAATATAGTTCATCCGTGTGCCAAAATACTACAACTTACATACCTAAATGTCAAGACATTTAACTTATTTAAAACCATATCTGTATTTTAAAAGTTTCAAATGTTGTTTTTAGAATTATACTCCCATTTATAAAAAATCAGGATTTTAATTAATTAATCCTAAAATGAAGAATAGTTTATTTTTAAAATAATGTTTTTTGATGAAAATTTTGACATTTATCAGGCAAAAATGAAATTAGCATTTGCGGGTGATACACAGTAGATTTTGAACACTATGATAGTGTTTTCAGGTGCATTAGAATTCACCTGACTTCAAAACTCTGACTCACCAGCACTGGACTATCAACAATACATCAATGTACATTAGCTTTTACATAACATTTAACAATTATTTCAAGCATACATAATTTACACATTTTTTGACTAATTTATGTGGTTTATTCTTTTTTACTCTATAATTAAATTATAATTGTATTTTTTAATTATTTTATTTTACCTGAAATAAGTTTAATTCTAACAAATGTTGCGACACTAGCTAGATTCAATTTGCATAAAGGGGTCATCCATAAATGACGTCATGCTTTTTTGACGATTTTTACCTCCCCAATCTTCTACGTCACACATCGTCACAAAAATGTGACGTTACACTGCAGCCTACAACCCCTTCCAAAATTTCAGCTGAATTTTTAAAAAATACAATATTTTTCTAAACTCTTGTCTTAACTCTGTTAATATAGAGTTTTTTTTATCAATTCCTATACTATTTATAAAAACAATTTTCTAAAACATGAATTCGTTTTCTAACATTGTTTTTTAATAACGCCAAAGTGTGATGTCACACCATCTGAACCCCCACCCTCCCCCTCATCACACACCGTCACAAAATTATGGACCCTCACTCTCCCCCTACAAGTGTGACATCATTTATGGACGACCCCCAAATACGACAACAATAATTTTTTTTTTTTAAATGTCTTGTCTCCCTTTATTTGCTTTCAGGTTTTAATTTCTGTCCCTTTACACCTAACCCACTTGTCATTTTTGGCCTGAATAAAAAAAAAGGTTAATACTCTTTATCTAGTATAATAAATATTTATATATTTTACTTTTAGTAAACATAACAGTCAACATGTATTTTAAAGAAATTTAACTAATTAACATTTATGGGATGTGGCTTCCATTTAAAAATTATTGCTCTAATTTCATTATTGGAATGCCTTCAAAAATTTCAGTGGTAAAAAGGTTTTTTATTTTACCTGGAATATGGAAATTTTTCTGTATCACCTTGTGTATCTTCTGTGTAATCATGATCTAAAATGAGATGAATTACATTAATTACCTTAATAACCACTCAAAAACTAAACATTGTCACTGTTTTTTCAATAGTAGTTAGTTTTCACCACATGAGACAAATTTCATGCATCGTATAGCATGAAATCTACTGACCTTTAAATCCTTTTGGTTTTGGGATTTGCTTAGCATACTGGAGAGATAGAGATCAAAACAAAATATCATACAAACTGTTTTGTGCTATGTAGGCCTATTTCATTAATAAAAAATGTGAACAAATGAACTAGGGTTAGGTTTATAATACAATACTTGGCCTAAACTTGGTAAAAAGTTGATTTTAATATATTATGTGGATATCTATGTTTTAAACATATTTAAGTGGAAAACTTTAAAGATGTTTCAAGCTGAATTACTTGATAAAATATTAGTTACAGAAGCTGCAGTTTAAAGTAATAATTGCCCACAAAATAAAGCATTAGCATACTTAAAGTATAAGTACATAACATATAAATACAACTGACCTTTGAAATTTAGTTTAAAGTTTTAAATTTATTCTTAATTCAATATTTTATTTTCAGTTAAATTGAATAGTTTTAAATTTAAAAAAAAAACTTACCTCCCTTGCTCTTTCTCTGTTGAAGCTAACATCTGAATGCCTTCTGCCCACCTTCCCTTTCTCTAAGTCATTAAAGTCTGTATGAAGATCATTATGTGAGGATCTTAAGTTCGTTGGTATGCCATATTTACTCATGTATTCTTTGCACCATGGTATGTGTGAGCTAACCACAGATTCATTGTATTTGCGTTCACAATATGGGCACTTAATGAGACCTAAGAAATATTTTGTAATTGTCATAATCATTTTAATTAGATTTTTATTACAAAGTTGTTTTTTAGGAGAAGAAAAAAATATTTTATATTGGTTTATTTTTGTTTGTGTTTTCCTAACACATTTAAATCCACTAAAAATAAAACTTAGGCCAGCCATTAAAAAAAAGCTTTCAGCACTATCTGTGTTGTACATATACAAAAGTTAAGGAATGTTTATATTGTAATCACTGCCAGTAAATTAATAACTAATGTACCACAATTTAGTGGCCAATTTTTTTCACTTGAGTTTAAAAACATATACACATTTGAAATACACTGAAAAAGCTAATATTATAATTTGTTTACAAAAAATTATGATTCACAAACCTCTACTTTGTGTATCTTGTGAGGCCATTTGTTCTCTGTATCTCAGTTTATCTCTCTGAATTTCCTGCCTAAGTTGACTCTGTTGCTGTTGCCAGGTTGGCATGGAGCTATAGAACTGTGGCTGACTAAACATTGTGAAAATTGCCAAATCATTGATTGGTTCATCCTCATCTGAGTCATCTTCATCAGCACTCAGTCCAAATTTTCCACATTTTTCTTCATGCTCAGCCTAATTGAATTAAAATAAATAAATACAAATCTGGTATATTCTAAATGTTAATATTGTTATGTTTTAAAACTTGAACATTCATCTATATATATATATATTTATATATATATATATATATATATATATATATAAAATTCTATACGTGGGACCATGCAGGACACCACCACCACATACGCACGCCAACCCACCCCCTCCCTCACTCTCCAGGCATGCGCAACAGACCATATCACTAGCACCCCCACCCCCACCAGTCTGGTAAGCCGTGGTTCACGTCAAATGTTTACAATCATAGAGCCGGGTCATATTAGTGACTGCCATTAGGGGCAGATAATTTTTTTAAACGATTTGAAACTAAGGGGAGGTAACAAGTTCTACTTAATCTGTAAACTGTTATCACGGACAGCTGCTTTCATGGGGAAGGGGGGGGGGGGAGGTGTCAAATTCACAATTATGAATTACTAAAAAGTAGAAAATAAAACAACTAAATAGCGGCGTATAGTACGCCGTGGGTCAGCTTGTGTAAAGAAAAGATAATAAAATATCATGTTCACGACTGTAAATTACATCAACTCAATGGATCATAATAGCTAATAGCTTGTGAAACACAGCACATATTTCCATATCTGAATTCCAGGCTGCCATAGATCTGTCTCCACATAATTTAACCATGATTGCTTTTGATAGTTTCTCATGGGGTTTTTAGTTTACAGGCGTATACCACTTTCACCCTTCTGTAATTTCTAGACACTCACCAATCTGGATAAAAGACATAGATTTGAGATTTACCAGAATTATGTGCTTAAATTTTAGTTACCAATTTTCCTCTGTTAAACAACTGGTTACACCAAGGGCAAGGTATCTTCTCAACATGGCCATCTGACAAAGAAATAAAAACCAATGTTGGCAGTGTCAGTAAAAATAGGCTACTTCAAGAACATTAAACAAATTTAAGCTCAAATATAAGTTGCATAAATAAATCAAATAGGTACTTCATATTAAAACTTCTTTGAAATAGAAAAACTATCATAAAAAGCCATATTCTATTGAAACACTAGATGTAATGAATCCCTCTTAGTGTTTTTCAATATATTTATTTTTACAACAAAATTTCTCATTTTCATCACCTTTGTATAATAAATATATATTACATTCAGAAAACAATATCATACTTAGCACCTACCCTGATTTTTGTACCTGGGTGAAAAGAAATACTCTTCATCCAGCCCTACAGGCGTTCCTCTCTCAGGTGCTACATTGTCTGGGTTGTGTTTAGTCTTCCTCTGTGTGGCATTTTTGTGCCCAGCTTTCCTTCCCTTTTCTCCAAGACCATCTGATCCTGCTGAGTTTTACAAAGCTAAATTTTTATTTCATTTTATTTTACACAAATGTTTTAGACACATTTTTATAAAAAATTAATAATTTTTGGTTCTACGCTCAGTATCATTATTAGGTAACAGAACAACTGCTCCCTGTTGCTTGTTATTTAATCTTTTAAGAACAAACACAGGCTATGAAGCAAACTTAACCAAATCCTGTTGTGAATTGTTTTTTTATTACCTCCAAAATTCCTAGGACTAAAGAAATCATCAAACAGCTCATCATAAATGTCTTTGTATTGAGGTCTCTTTGGCTGCTCATCGAAATTGAAAAAACTTGATCCATTTGAACTTGGACTTTCAGTAAAAGAAAATGTCCCTGAGCTTGGATTTTTCTTTTCTTTTTGTTGGCTTCTGTAGTTTTTGGTAAAAGTTTCTGACCAAGATGCCTCATTGGTTTTTTTTTTACTTTTTGTTGCCGAAGAACTTGTTGTTTCTTTAGGAGCTGCTTTAGTAAACTGGGTCTGTTTAGGTTGTGCTTGTGCTGACTCTTGTGTTGCAGCACGTTTCAAATCTCTTTCTAAAATTTCTCTTCTATCTTTGCTGGATAGAAACTCATACGAAGCTGCAATCTCCTGAAATTTTTCCTTAGCTCCAGGGTCACTGTTTTTATCAGGATGCCATTTTTTAGCAAGAGTTCTATATGCTTTCTTTATTTGATTTTCATCAGATCCAACACTGAGTCCTAGAGTTGCAAAATGATTATTTGGTGCCATGGTGTTACTTAAACCAAACGAATTGTTATAGTTTTATACAGCAAGAGCTGAACAAAAAAAAAGTCTGAAATTAAAAAAAACACATTTATTCACTATAAGAAACAAACAATTTATTTTTCATTTAATCTTATTTTAATGGTTTAATTTTTTTTCATATAAAAATATTATTTTAACACGTTAGATTTGGTATCATCAGTATGAAATTTTTTTTCCCCAAATTAATATTCAGACCATTTTATTACATGGCATCATAATTGTCGTAATTGCAAAAGCTGTTAAATAATTTACAAAAGATTACTGTGCAAAAATACTTCTACTCTAGAGTTAGTGTTAGACAAAGTGAAAAATAATAGAAGGGAACTTGAAAGTGGGAGTGTCCACCCTGGTATCTTCTAGGCAAGTCAGTTAACTTCTGTTGCACTGTCCATTCAGGACCCCGGAACCATTGGCTGGCAGTTTATGAGTGAACTAACTATAAACTATAATTTTAGAATATTAGGACTAAAAGTTTATGGCGTTAGCATTATTCATTATTATTATTATTAATGAAAAAATTCAATGTATTGGAATAAAGTCAAGTTTTATTTGTCACCCTTGTTTATAAATTTCAGTATAATAATAGTATATATCCTACTACACCATATAGATCTATATCTATATTCATGTGTCTTCTTCATAATATTTCATAAAATTAAGCTAAAAGTTTTAGACTAAAGTCTAAAGTCAAGTCAAGAGGTACTCTAAGACAACACTAGAATAAATTGCTAGAGATTGTAAAGTTAGTAAAGCTGGCACTGGTTATATAATATATATTATATATATAGGCCTAATGATAGCTAATTATTTATTAATAAATATTAATAATAATAATTAACTTGATAATTATAAATTAATAAATATTAATTATAATAGGTGACTAAGACAAAAAATTTGTCTCAAAATTCCAATCAGCCAATGCCGTTGCTAATATAATATAATTTAATTTATAATTATATAATAACTTAAAAAAAAGTGCAGTAAATTAACTAGGCCTAAATAAATTTGTAAAAGAAAGGGTAAGATACTAAGTTAATGAGTATAGATCTAGTATTAGTAAATCAGTGGTAACACTGCGACTACACACTCACAGGAGTAGCGACTAGATCTAGCTAAGATACTAAACTAAGATCTACTAATGACTAATGATGAGTGAAATCGAAAGTGTGAAGTTGTGAAGTGAGTCGTGTGAGTAGGTGTAGCACACACTTTGTTTGTTGGTTAGGCCTACTGTTTAGAATTTAGAAGTCCTTTTTTGTCTGCATTTTATTTTAATAATCGTATTGTTTAAGCAATTGGTGATTCATTTTAAAGTGGTAATACATCTATCAGTAATTCCTAATCGGTTTCACCAATTTGCTTACATTGGATACGGCAGCCATATTACATTCTGTTTCCACTAACGCTATAAAATTATTTAGTCTGCTTCTTTGATTCTGTTTTGTTGACGCACAAAGAGTAGTAGGATTGATTTTATATTGAGGTCTAAAATGGCGTATGCCAGAGCGTAAATGATTTCATGTTGGGACTTTCCAATTAATAATATCCAAACTAATAAACACTACTTCTTTTTACTAAACGTGAACGGTTAAACTGTTATAATGTAAATATACTTATTATCTCATTTCATTTTTTTGTGACAGTCAGGATTAAAGGCAAATTAATGTCTTGTAAGTTTTCATTAAATTTTTTTCTCTCACTGCCTGCTGCTTTTCATCTCATTCTTGAAAATTCTTCATTCTATTTTTTCTATTCTGCTTGGAAGATTGGGGGAAATTGAGTAAGATGAAGGATGACTGTGTGAATAATAACTGAGAAATGGGACTGATGAAAATCTCGGTTTTATATATCATAGTGAGGTCATAGGTCTGAAATAAAAATAAATGTGTATGGTCACATAGTATGGTCTAATGGTGATATCCCCCCCCCCCCCCCAATCATGTACTAGAAATCTAGATCTACTGTAATCTGTTGTTACAGTTATGGATTTTCAATCCACTATTTTTGACTTCATCTGAAGTCTAGATCTAACTCTAGTCACCAAAGTACTTAGTCAAATTAATATAAGGTAGGCTGATCTTAATGACTGCTACTAGTCTACTTAAAAATATTAGGCTAATTAAAAAAAAGCTTAGGCCAAGATGTGTATGAAATAAATTAGGCCTATTAAATTTAAACTTAAGAAGCCTGGTTAAACCATTTAGGCCTAGATTTTAGACTAATTTAATTTAGTTAAAGAGTCTGTTTAGTTAAAGTTAGGCACTTAAATAAATTAAGGCATATTATTTATGTTAAGTTTGTTAACTCAGTATTAACTAGCCCAACTACACAACCAGGACAGTTTATATTTTATGTGCAATTTAGTTACAGATTTTAAGTTCAAGCCTATGAGGTTATTAGAAGACTGCTTGGGGGATGGGAGGGCTTATATTATATTTTTGTGTGTCAATCATCCAATAATCTAAATGTGTGGAGGGGGTTAAGAAAGTGTGACATCACATCATTGCATGCTTCAACAAAATATTAGTAGCTATTACCCATACTTTTTGTCAATAGATGACATCAGTATGAGAGGGAGTGGGTTCATAAATTTGTGAATAACAGGGCTATAAGTGCTACATTATTTTAGGAGGCTTGGGGACTGATAGGAAATAAATCACCATTATGGATGACCCTTTGGATTGCCCTAATAATTGTTTGGAGTCGATAAACAAATTAAAGTGCTGCCATACACCTCTCTTGGAGAATTTTGATAAGGAAGAAAACAATTAGGTGTTTTGTTTTTTTCTAGGCCATTGCTACCAGTAGTAGCATTTTATTTTTTAGTGTTAGGATTTTTTAGATGTCTTCAACAGAAATGAAGGAAGAAAGTTTGGAATTTAAAAAGAATGCTCCATGTTAATATAAATACTAAGATATTGCATAAAATATATAAATGATGCAAATATTTTCCTAATTTTTTTTCTATACAAGTTCAGTTCAGTGTGCTTATATATGTTGCAAATTTATTTGAATAAGAGAATGACATCTGGGAATAATTTTACAGAATCAGCTAGGCTCTTTACTGTTGTATTTACTACCTATTAATCTTAATAATTTATAGGCTACTTGTTAAAATGCTCAACCTTTTTTGGGGGGGGGGGGGTATTAATGCATAACAACTTTATTTGTAGAATAAAGCTATAGGCACTGAATATTTTATAGATTCCAATTTTAAACAATAGTCCACATTAAATTCCAGTCCACATATTATTAACAAACTTGGCTAGTTTAAAAGTTTCTTTTCCTTTAGCCATAATAATGAAATTTTGAACATTTTTTCTTGGTCTATAAATAATAATTAACTAAATAATATTCAGTGCATTGAAAACTGGTAGTAATTTTTAATATATTATTACTCATTATTTTAAAAAAAACACAACTCTGTTTGGCAAGAAAAAAATGTACCATAGCTATTTATAATGTTACCTCCCTTAGCATTAGTCATTGCTGAATCTATTAAATGTAGACCTGTTATATAATTATTTTTGTACCATTTAATTGTTGTACAGAAATGAGAATTGGGTACTTGTACAATGGTTGTTAAAATGCAAAAAATAGCTAGAGTCTAGACTTGTTTTTTTCTTTCAAAATAAGCATTCACAGAGCTGATTACAAATAAAAAAAAAACATTTTGTAATCTCTAATGTTTTGGTCTAAAGTTTAATATGAATTATAAAAGTAAAAAATTAAAGTTTCCTTTTTGAACGTGACGGTTCATGTGGCCAGTGGAGTAGAAGTCACTCTACTTAACTTGCCCTTATGAATTATATTATATCAAAAATTCAAAATTAAATGTGTGTATGGAATGTTTAAGGGTGAACTCAACTTTGTGTCCAAGATAAAATACTGCACTCAATAACTTCGGTTATAACCTAATTAAATCACTGCGCTGTTATCTATACCATAATATACCTCTTAGATTCTTAATTGGGACCATAGAGAAACCCTCTGAGCAACTGGTAGGAAATTAGACTTGCTGCTCATTATGAGAATAATTTAAAAAAAACAAAACCGATGTAATTAAACTTTTGAAGTAGGATCAATATTACATTTGTTTGTTTAAAATACCATAATATAAATTATAAAAAAATCTTGGTGCAATTTTTTCCTCTTTTTAAAACCAAGAGCAGATGGTTTGATTAAAATTACGAAGTGTCTACTTGGAAGAAGATGTTTCTCCCCAACGTCTCCACTTAGTCGGCAAAAGATAGCTCTGCGCATGCGCAGTGACCTATGGCTAGGGTTAGGGCTAGAATGAGGGTTAGGGGTAGGGTTAGGGATAGGATTAGGGTTAGGATTAGGGCTAGGGTTAGGGATAGGATTAGGGATAGGGTTAAGGATAGGATTAGGGTTGGTATTAGGGTTCTGCGGTTGTAAACACACGCATGCGCAGTACCATCGAAAACATCGCCGCTAAGGCAAGTCGTAGTTTCTCTCCATTGCGCATGCGTATCTTATTCCGGCTAGAATCGGCCTTAAAATTATACTATAGTCTGTCTAGAGAGAGTTGGTACATATTGCATTTTTTTGTATATATTGGTCCAGTACTCTAAATAGATAATATGTTGGCAAACTCTACAAATTTTTTTCTAATCATTTTAAACTCAAATAAACAATGCAGTCATTTGGGCAGATGGTCTGATTAAAATTATACTGCATTTATCCTGTAGTCTGTATTGTGTAGAGAGGGCAACTAAACACTTCAATCAACACTTGAGTGAGTCAGTGACATTCTCACAGTAACTCACACTCCTTTTCTACTGGTTTCAACTAGTACTGCTGGTAATTTCAGGGCTTACGATTGTTTTGTTGTTATATTCAGGGGTTTGTGTTTGCGTCATGGTTGACTAACAAGTTAAATTTGGATCAATAACAGATGTATGACACATTTTTTAAAATAATGACGTCATTGCTTGCATGTGACTGTTAAACTTTAAATCCTTGTTGAAAGAGGATGATTAAAAGAAAGTAATCTTTATAAGATAATTAAAAATACACTCATAATCTAAGACTATAGATATAAATATTTATTTGTTGTTTATATAATTAAATAGTACTCAGATGTTAAGGATTAAACTTTGGAGCTGTGTAATTGTAAGATATTATTACAATAAATATTGATCCTACAAATGAAAAAAGTTTAAACGTTTTTTTAGAACTTGTTACGCCTGTTTATAAAAAAGGTAGGCCTATCAGCTGAAAAAAAGAAACAAGTTTTGCATGAAGTTGTATTTTCACAGAAAGGGAAATAACTGCAGAGAAACAGGATGAAAGTTGTCTTTTTTTAAAAAAAAACCCACTTACCTTTCTTTATTATTTAAAAAAATAAATTTGTTTATAAATAGCAACAAACTTAGAATTTGCAATTTAAAAAATCCTTACCACATTTGTAACTTTTTTGAAGGTTTAATATCTTAATGTTTATATTTTCTTATTAATTATATGCTCAAAGCTTATCAAATCAGAGCAATTTCTTTTTTATCTTTAGAATTTAGTTAAGTTAAGGGTTATCAACCTGTTATTTTTATGCATTAGACCTTAAAGTAAGATTAATTTCAATTTGAAAAAAAATATGTTTAAATAATAAATCAATATGTGCTAGTTATTGAAAGAAAAAATTATATTCTTGGACTAAGTGTCTGATTTGTCCATGATTTAAATTTTAAAAATTATATGTATAGTGAGTCAGTTACTCAAAATAAAAACCACATATTAAAAAAAATGTAAATTATCTTTTTTTTTTCTCTCTCTCCCTCAATACAGAGTACCAAACTGCCATATTAAAAGTTAGCATAATGAAGCCATTCTAAATACTCAAGGTAGTTGCCTCTTGCGCCATGTTGAAGCGGAACCAAAAGTAAGTTTCTTTTCTTATCATCTGTTGGTCTGTCTTTCTCTTTGTCTTCATATATGAATGCTATAAACAAATTAAAAACCCCGCTGGACACCCCCCCTCCCTCCCCCTTCTGCATTCTCGGCACTTTGTAATTGGCTCAGAGTTGGCACTTAAGAAGTGACACTGTCTTGGTCTGATAAATTCCAGGGCGGGGCTTTACTTGACAACTTTGTCCTGGCATAGATTCTCAGTCTGTCCTTCCTATAACTGCTTCAGCACTTGTGCATCTTCTGATTGGGCTGTAGACACATTAGTTAAATAAAAGTGGCAAAGCCCACTTGTTTCTTAGACAAAAGTTTAAGTTGAAAAGTATATATATTCTTAGTACCTTAAGAAAATACTTTAAGTCTTAATAGTAGAACACTTTTTATCCTTCATTTTAAGATTGTAAGCAGACAAAGTATCTTTTTAAAACAATTCTTTTATTAAGTTTCACATATTTAAAAAAACAATCTATTTAGAAAGGCCCATGGATTAAAACATTAAAAAGTTCACAATTTTATTTAATGACATATCTTACATTTGATTTGTAAAATCTTTTATCAGCCTTATATAAATAATGAGTGAAAAAATGACACATGTTACATTATATAAGATATGTGAAATCAATTTATTATTTATCAGCCTTTTAATGAGTGATCAAATGACATCTTACTTAAGACATTTTGGATTAGCCAGTTTATCCCTGTGGCATCTAACATTAGCCTGTTTATCCCTTGTGGCATCTAGCATTAGCCTGTTTATCTCTCTGCCATGTGGCATCTAGCATTAGCCTGTTTATCTCTCTGGCATCTAGCATTAGCCTGTTTATCCCTTGTGGCATGTGGCATTAGCCTGTTTATTCATGTGGCATCTTGCATTAGCCTGTTTATCACTCTGACATCTACCATTAGCCTGTTTATCCCTGTGGCATCTAACATTAGCCTGTTTATCCCTGTGGCATCTAGCCTTAGCCTGTTTATCCCTGTTGCATCTAGCATTAGCATTATCCCTGTGGCATCTAGCAATAGCCTTATCCTTATGTCATCTAGCATTAGCCTGTTTATCCCTTATGTCATATAGCATTAGCCTGTTTATCCCTTATGTCATCTAGCATTAGCCTGTTTATCCCTGTGTCATCTAGTATTGGCCTGTTTATCCCTTATGTCATCTAACATTGGCCTGTTTATCCCTTATGTCATCTAGCATTAGCCTGTTTATCCCTGTGTCATCTAGTATTTGCCTGTTTATCTCTGTGGCATCTAACATTGGCCTGTTTATCCTCGTGAAATCTTGAATCGATCCTTATAAGTTTCTTCATTCAAGTTTACTTGACTCCCTTTGATTTATCCTGTTTTTCCTTATGACATCTAGCATGCGACTGTTTACCATGACATCTTGCCTTAGCTTGTTACCCCCGCCCCAAACACCGGGCACCAGTATGACATTTGCCTAAACCTTTTCCTCACCATTTGACATGCATCTCATTAACTCGCGCTATCACCGATTACCGCAGTGTGTTGCCGTATTACTCACCTACACGGTGCAAGCATGATTTTTTCTTTATTAAAATGTGCTTTACCGCATCTTATCTTTGATAAAATTGCCGCACAGGTTTTAGTGTGCCCCACCTACACGTTCACCCCCCCCTCTCCTACCTCCTGTATTGTGTTGTTGTAAAAGTGTGTCAGTGTAGCCGACACACACACCTGGCGAGCAGGTTTTTTTCTCTCGCCCCTCCCTCGCGCTATCCGCCCCTGCACGTGCTGTTCTCGCGTGCATAGTGAGCAAGGAAGGGGAGTGTTGAGTCTACCTTGGTTCCCCCATGTCGCGTGTGTGTGTTCAAAATTCCAGGAGTTTGAGTATGTTTTTTTCGTGGGATTATTATTTTATGATATATATTTCTAACTCCGTGAGCACACATTCGAGAAATAGTGTACTGTGATGGTGTTGTGAATTGTTTAGAAAAAAAAATATAGTTACGTTTTCTGAATGGTGAATTTAAAAGTTCAAAGAAAAGTTGTTTGTACGTGTTGACTACACCGCAAAGATCAAAGCTTGGATTAATGGATACATTTTTAAGTTCTGGCCAAGTTTTAAAAAAAATTGTTTCGTTTAGTGATTCCTCGAATCCTTAGTTTTAACTAAGATTCCAGGGTCTATTCCCAGCCACGGTGAAATGGATTTTTTTTTTGTTCTCAATATTGATGCCACCGTACACTCCTGCAGGGCAACTTTGACTCATTTCCGTTGTGCTACAAGGCTTATTGCTTTAATAATATCTTACACAACGCGTTTAAAAAAAAATCATTTCCTTATTTTTTTTTTCTTTTACAAAACTCTGGAATTTTTTTTTTTACCTTGTGGGATCGCGCGTTACCTGTCCTCGAGGTCATAGTTCACTTGACCCACCGGCTTTTTTTTTACCGTACATGTGTGTACTGTTTAAATATATATCTACGGTATTTCTGTTTTATAGGTATTTGATGATGCGTGTACAAGTTCTTGTTTTAAAAGTGGTTATAGGGTTTTTATACTCGTCTTAGATTTAATAAACCAAAACAGTTGTTATTTTTTTTCCACGCCTCAGACATGTAATTTACAGCGTCATTTAAGTGTTCGCTTTAGTATTACAGTTTTCATCATCGGCTTGTGAGGACTGTTACAGATTTACAATAGTAATATTTCTTTCTTACTTGTAGTCTGCTTTCATTCATTTAACATGGTTTACTTATACATAGATCTTATACAAAATAGTTGTTATACCGTTGTACGTGCGGAATGAGCTGGATGTATTAGATCTATGTCGCAGGTCTGCAAGGGTCTGTGCTTAAATAACTATACACAATTGTTATGGTTGTGACTTAAAGTTCTAATATAACCATGCTATGGTTGTTCTCATTGTGTTAGCCCATTCTTAAATAACTTTAAACATTTGTAAATGGAGCTAAGGTCCATTCTTATATTTCTATACCACACTTTTGTAAGACTGCTCATGTTATATCATGTTTGTTGTCGCCCTTGTTTTAAAACGTACATATAAAGACACCCACCCCAGTGTTACAGTTCTAGCTCATGTTCGTGTATACAGTTATATCACGTTTGTTGTCGCCCTTGTTTTAAAACGTACATATACAGACACCCACCACAGTTGTTACAGTTCTAGCTCTTGTTCGTGTATACAGTTGTATCATGTTTGTTGTGGTCCTTGTTTTAAAACGTACATATACAGACACCCACACCAGTTGTTACAGTTCTAGCTCATGTTCGTGTATACAGTTATATCACGTTTGTTGTCCCCGTACTTGTCGCCCTTGTTTTAAAACGTACATATAAAGACACCCACACCAGTCTTGTGTTACAGTTCTAGCTCTTGTTCGTGTATAGTTATATCATGATTGCTGCCGCCGTACTGGTGGGCCAACCCGGATGGAAGTTTTTCTGTTTCCGTTTAGTACTAGTTAACCTCGTCTAGTTCCTTGATAGGCTCACTCTCACCGCAGGCACTCTGGCGGGGAGGATGGGGTGAAGTGGGAGGGACCGCCACGCTGTTTGTTTTCGTTTAAGCTGCACTTCATTGCTTCTCTGCGTGGTCGATGTAAATCACCCTCGGTACTAATTTAGTTGGTCTGCGTTCGAATCTTGGATGGGTGGGGGTGAAGCGGGAGGGACCGCCACGCTTTTTTTTTCGTTTAAGCGGCACTTCATTGCTTCTCTGCGTGGTCTATGTAAATCACCCTCGGTACTAATTTAGTTGGTCTGCGTTCGAATCTTGGATGGGTGGGGGTGAAGCGGGAGGGACCGCCACGCTTTTTTTTTCGTTTAAGCGGCACTTCATTGCTTCTCTGCGTGGTCTATGTAAATCACCCTCGGTACTAATTTAGTTGGTCTGCGTTCGAATCTTGGACGGGTGGGGGTGGGTGTGAAGCGGGAGGGACCGCCACGCTGTTTGTTTTCGTTTAAGCTGAAATTCACTGCTTCTCTGCGTGGTCGAGGTAAATCACGCTCGGTGCTCATGTAATTGGTATGTGTTCAAATCTAGACTGTCCGGATGAGGGAGTGGAGTTACAGAGAAACCCCAATAACAGTGTAGGGTATATGAGTGCAGCTATGTGAGTAGGTGTAAAGCATGCTATAGTGTTGAATATCTGCATATTAGATCAGATCGGTCTATGACTCTATGTGGTTCAGAGGAAGAGTACGGAGGACGTGAGTTGGGTTCTTGGTTCGAATCCGTAGAGCGTTCACGAGCCTAAAGTCTTCATTGACCGAATGACTCGAGTCGGTGAAAGAGAAGGCCGCTGGGCATAGTGCTACTCAAACAATCTCTTCATATGCTGGGGTTAAATAAACAGTCAAACACTACCTCATCTGTCCTTTACATCTGCCTTGTTAGAGGGAAGTAATTTCGGTGTTTATCAGTGAGGGAAGTAACTTTTGTTTTAGTCGTACAGAATGTACAACATGCGTAATGATAAAGAAGTAGGCTTGCTTGTTTGTTACACATGCGTGTGTGTGAACTCGTGTTAAGAACACACGCGGTTAGTGTGTGATCGTAAGACTCAAGTGTTTAGTTGACACACGAAACCTGTTTAGTTTGCTTACGTGTTAGTAGGCCGCTACCGTGTCTGAGTAAATATTATGCTCTGCTGTGTGAGTAAAAGTCTACACACACACATACCGTATATATTTGAGTAAAAATATACACATACCGTATATACTTGAGTAAAAATATACACATACTTTATATATTTGAGTAAACTATGCACATAACGTATATATTTGAGTAAAATATGCACATACCGTAAATATTTGAGTAAAAATATACACATACCGTATATATTTGAGTAAAATATGCACATACCGAATATATTTGAGTAAAAATATACACATACCGTATATATTTGAGTAAAAATATACCGCATACATTTGAGTAGAAGTATACACCTACCATATCTGAGTACTAATGACATACCGATAATAAAGTACAATTTCGAACCTTACTGTCCATGGTGAAGTAGAGCTCTGTTTCAGTGACCTTGGCATGTGAAGGGTATAGTGTGGTCAGCTCTATCATTCATCCGCGCTGTCCCATCACCGACCATATCTGAATGAATATTTCCTTCCGTGGCTTTTTGAGTAAAAATATTACCTACTACCTATTTGATTAAATATATTACCCAACTCTACCTTAGCGAAGTAAACATTAGTATTTTATCACACAACTTACTTATCCAATTCAGTAAATAATGCCTACCGTGTTTTTTGTTTGAGTGAATATTACACAACGACTATATCTGAGTAAATAATACACAACTAGTATATCTGAGTAAATATTACACACCTAGTATACGTGAGTAAATATTACACACCTAGTATACGTGAGTAAATATTACACACCTAGTATATCTGAGTAAATATTACACATTTACTAAATCTGAGTAAATATTACACATTTACTAAATCTGAGTAAATATTACACACCTACTATATCTGAGTAAGTATTACACACTAGATTCATGTGTGTGTGGGGGGGGGGGGATTACATTACTACGTACCTACAGTGTCGTTTTATGAGATCCGGGGCGGGTTGTGTGAGTACACGTAGCACATCTACCCAAGCCTGCTAATTACATACTCACTATGCCTATGTGGGCGCGGCTTATCTGTTTATAGTTCTTGTAACACGGCTGGCGTACCCACTTATTGTAGCGCCGATGCCCATAAACATTACCGCTAACTAACCCTAGCGGTAAGGCTCGTCGAACAATATCTTTTATCGTGTTGCTGACATCCCCGCCCACGACGTTCAGACAACCACGAGCAAGCAGTTTTTTTTAAAAAAATAATTGGTTACTCCTTACGGGCCTCATGGTTGATACTAATAAATCATTACGTCTGTCATTAAAAAAAAATTAACCTGCTTATTTTAGCTGTTCTGGTGATTTGAGTTACCATCACGTGCGCGCGCGTGTGTGTGCGTGCGTGTGTGCGACCGTCACACACGCGTCCATCTGGTCTCTTTGTCCCCCCTCAACACAACCCGATCTTTGCCGAGTGCTAGAGTGTTGTCTGAGGGTGGGATGGCGCCAGTAAGAAAGGAGTATCGATCCAGCCTCCCCCGTGTCCACCCCTCCCCCCTTTTACTACCGTAGAGCGTGTTGTCCTTCTGGGGGAAGGCGGCAGTCGCTGACTGAGACTGGCGGATTACCAACACAAATGTACGACCCTACGTCTCTTTGGCATTCAGATGTGAGTGTTTGTGGTTTTTGCGTTGTTTTTTTCCCCCCACCCATACTTTATTTCACGGGGCCGTTTTTTTTTTTAGTTATAAAAAGATAAGCAAAAATTACCAACAGTTGTTTTATCGAGGTACTCAAATCTCAAACACTGATGTTTCCCTGCAACAGTTCAATAGATTTCAAACCATGGACTAAAAATATATTTATGCATTAGGCCTATATACCCATATAGTCTATGGTTTTGATGTCAATTAGTTATATCAGCAAAAATTACCAACAAGCATTTGTTTTATTTTTATGGAGGAGGCTTTAAAATCTTTATCTAACACAGATGATTCCCCTGCAACAGTTCAATAGATTTGAAATCAAGGATGATGTTTATGTATTATATAAGCCTGCAGAGCCCTATAGTCTTTGCATTAGATGTTAATTTGGGAAGAACTGATGACCTACCTAATGTTTATTCTGTATTATATAAGTTTATTATGTCCTATCATCTATGTATTTCATGTTAATTGGTTAAGCACTGACAACCCAGCTAATATGTATTTTGTATTATATAAGCCTATAGTGGGAAGAACTGATGACCCAGCTAATGTTTATTCTGTATTATATAAGTTTATTATGTCCTATCATCTATGTATTTCATGTTAATTTGTTAAGCACTGTCAACCCAGCTAATATGTATTTTCTATTATATAAGCCTATAGTGGGAAGAACTGATGACCCAGCTAATGTTTATTCATGCTGCATACAAGGGTCTATATTTGTCATTATAAATATGCTGATATTACAGCCTATTGATTTGTAGGTTACATACTTTCAGTGTATAAAAGATATTTTGTTTTAACAGTTCAGTGGGTCTCAAACCACAGGCTATGATTATATACAGGCCTATGCAAATATTGGTATTTGCGGCAGTGCTAATTTCCCCCTTAATTGAGACTATGTATCTGTATGACTCAAGCTGTGTGTAGCTGTACTGTATGCAAGCACAGTTATCCTCATTAGTCTCACTCAAGCTTTTCAAGCTAACACTCACTGCATCCTATATGTGCAACGTTTGAGTTTACAACAGAAGGGTGTTTAATCTAGATGCAAGTTTATGTATTGGTGAGAAATGATAAACTTTCTTTATGAAAAAAACACTTTATAAGAAAAGTTTGCAAATTAAAATTTAGAATTTCAGCCTTAATCATGAGCATCTGATAAACAAGACATAGATATGCATAGATATTTTAAAAAGTTGTAACGCTGAAAAGATGGATGTGGGGGGTGGGGGGGTATGAAGGTAAATGACATCATGTCATCCATCACTTTAAGCACCAATTAATGTCCTGGGTCTTCTGAACCAGACATTTCAAGTTCAAATCTAGCCTAAAGAACCTGGTTGCATGCTTTTTTTGTGGATGTGTTTGACATAAATACTGAAATACACAAATTATGAACACACTTGATCTCATTAATTCTTATTAAATATTAAAAAGTATAAGTACAGTTGTATTGTATACATTAACAATAGCAATAGTTGTTCGTTGTATTAGACAAAACATGGATTTCATGTTTAGACCGGTACTTCTGTTGTGCGTTACAGGGTTGACTGTATGCTTTAAGTGTACACTGGGCATATCAGGAAACAATCACAGCTATTATAATTAGCAAGACTCTTGTGCTCTTAGTTTCGTGGACATTAGATCCAAAGTCAGGAAGTACTCAATCTCAAGTGGCAGCCACTTGCCGGCCCCACCGTCAGGGAATTGTTATTTACCACTTTGTTCAGCCTGCTGGTTAGAGACTTGTTGTGTCTTACACATCAGGGGACTTGATCCAGACTGGGAGTAAAGTTGACCTTTTACCTTCCTCATGACAAGTTGAGCTGAATGCTTGAAGCGGGCTGGTGTTTTCTGAGCTGAGCTGTGATTTATTTTTTGAATTTCTTGCTTTTTAATTTTTTTTTAGCTCTGGATTTGGTGATATTAATTAATACAGTTGTAAAGTTGACCTTTTACTTTCCTCATGACAAGTTTAGCTGAATGCTTAAAGCGGGCTTGTGTTTTCTGTTTAGCTGTAATTTATTCTTCGAATTTCTTGCTTTTATAAACCTCTGGATGTGGTGATTATTAATTTGCATTAATTTATCCAGTTGTAAAGTTGAACTTTTACTTTACTCATAACAAGTTTAGCTGATTGCTTGAAGCAGGATGGTGTTTTTTGAGTTGAGCTGTGATTTATTCTTTGGATTTCTTGCTTTTAAAATTTTTGAAAACTCTGGATGTGGTGATAATTAATTAGCATTAATTTATCCAGTTGTACAGTTGACCTTTTACCTTTCTAATGACAAGTTGAGCTGATTGCTTCAAGCAGGCTGGTGTTTTCTGAGTTGAGCTGTGATTTATTCTTCGGATTTCTTGCTTTTAAAATTTTTTTTTAGGTCTGGATTTGTTGATATTAATTAATCCAGTTGTAAAGTTGACCTTTTACTTTCCTCATAATAAG
Organism: Physella acuta; assembly: GCF_028476545.2. NCBI lineage: Eukaryota > Metazoa > Mollusca > Gastropoda > Physidae > Physella > Physella acuta. The sequence continues at coordinate 186,013 of NW_026732639.1, read as the reverse complement.
TTTAGAAGCGGGCTGGTGTTTTCTGAGTTGCGCTGTGATTTATTCTTCAGATTTCTTGCTTTTAAAATTGTTTAAAACTCTGGATGTGGTGATAATTAGTTTGCATTAATTTATCCAGTTATAAAGTTGACCTTCTTTTACCTTTCTAGTGACAAGTTGAGCTGATTGCTCGAAGTGGGCTGGTGTTTTCTGAGTTGAGTTGTGATTTATTCTTCGAATTTCTTGCTTTAAAAAATTTTTTAAACTCTGGATAAAGCAATTATGATTTGAGTTGTAGTAAAGTTGACCTTTTGCCTTCCTCATTACAAGTTGAGTTGATTGCTTGAAGGGGGCTTGGATTTTCTGAGCTGAGCTGTGATTTATTCTTAGGATTTGTTGTTTTTAAAACTATGGATATAGTGATATTAATTTGCATTAATTTGTCCAGGCTTGGTGTAGTTGACCTTTTACTTTCATCATTACAAGTTGAGCTGAATGCTTGAAAGGGCTTTGATTTGGTCAGCTGTGTTTAGCTCTTTAAATATTTTCTAGTTTTCTTTTTTTTTAAAACTCGGCATAAGATTTATTTATTGGCACTGGAACTCACTGTCTTATTAATAGTTTTTGTTGCTATTTGTAATGTCAATAGGCCTTTTAAACTAAGAATTTGAATGTGGCTGTTAAGATATGTAAAATTTCTGTTAATATCAGGTTGTCTTAATATTAGAAGTTTAGTATTGTGTTTGCTGATGTGAAGCTCTGTAAATCTACATATATTGTGTTATTATCTATTTATAGTACAACAACAAACACTATTTATAGTACAATAACAAACGTTAGATCACATTTGTTTTCCCTGAATACATTTTCAAGTTTCAAAAGAAGTTAATTGGAACTAGTTATAGAAAAAATAAAAAAATCAATCATCCAGTGTCACAATGAAGTGGACTCCTCAACCATGTTTAGTTGCTTACACTGGACACCATGGCAACTCATCTAGACATGGAGATGTGTTTACTCGCTGATATAATGTGCTGCTTTGTGTGGGGGCATCAATGTTTACCTTGGATGTAACTTTGCTAGACGCTAGAAAAAACACAAACGGCTGTAGCCATGTTTACTGATGTAGACAGGGCCGCTAGGTTTCACGTGCAAAATATTTACGGCACCCCGCAGATTACGCGGAAACGAACTGGTCAGTGTCTGCGGCCAAGACGAATGACTTTAATTGACCTGAGGTAGGAGGCTGTTCAAAGCTTGGTGATCTGTCTAAAGAAATGATAGAAATAGGTGCCATTTACTATGTTAGGTTATAATGATAAAGCTAGATGGTGATTATTGTTTTTAGCTTTTTCCTACATACCACACTTGACAGTTTCTATTTTATTCCTAAATTTTAAAATTTATTTATCATAATTAAATATTTTTTTATTGTTAAAGTTATGAGTGTATTTTGGCTAAGACTTAATTTAAGTATGTTCTGAAGACTGACTAATCATCTGTATAAAAACTACTTTAACCATATTGTACACATGATTTAAAAAAAACATGATTATACAAAACAGCTTGGTCCAATTAAAATGTTATAATGCTGTCAAACAAATTTATCATACCAGACCATAAAATATTTGTTAAAAAAATAATTTTAATAATATAAAAAACCCATTTACTGCTGTAGTGCATGACTTGCTTTTTTTAAAATGATTTTGTGATACTCCTATTTGTAACATGTATTTTGACCATCTGATCCTCATCACTTAATATTATCTACTTTTTACTTGTTAATGCCTGAATCTTAACTACACATTCTTGAAACAAACACTCATTTAAAAATAATTTCTACTAAAATGTTTAAAATTAATATGTACTGTAACTATAAATATTCAACACTTTTTTTTGACTATCATGAGAAACACACTTATTGTAAAACAACTGCCAATAAAACAAATAATTAATTTGTACTGGAACTACAAAAAACTCAACCATATTTTTTTGAAGATCCACTGGATATATTTAATTTTTCTATCTGACCCAGTACAAAATGCTTTACAGAAAATGTCACCGTAGGCATTATTGCCATTATAGAGTTAATAGCTCGTAATGCGTTATTAATATACTAAAAATTTTTTCATGTATAAACAAATGAATGCTTGGTTAAATTAGCTTACCTTCTCTTTTCTCCAACATGCACTAACACAAAATTGAAATCTTTTTCCCCCCCAATTTCCAGCATTTTGTATTGCACAGGTAAAACTATCTTTTTGTTTTGTACAGAAATGTTTCCCTCAATGATGATGATGTCAGCCACAGAAAAGGTAGCTCAGGAACCATCAAGTCAGAGGGTGGCTTCACACATTCTCACAAACAGGTTGGTGCAGTCTGGGAAAATAATTACCTCATGGATTTTTTTTTTCCATTCTAAATGAACTCATGAACAACGTGAGATGGAGGTGTTTGTTAGCTTGGAGCTGGTGTATTTTAAATGCAGGTTTGTCATAGGGGTGGTTGGAACAAATTCTGATGAAACCATTGATTTTTTTTTTTAATAATCTTTTTTTTTTGAGTTAAAATTTCTGTTCACCACAATGTATTAATCAGTTTTGGAAAGGATAACCTGTGTTGACATTGTGAGCCTTATTGGTTTTCATGGGAGCTATGGTTTATCTGTAATGTTGCAAGGATAATCTGTATAGAAAAAGCAACCCTGCTGTATTTTAAATGCAGATGTGTCATAGAGGTTGATATAACAGATTCTGGTGAAACTATTGATTTTTATTTTTTTTGAGTTAAAATTTCTGTTCACCACAATGTATTAATCAGTGTTGGAAAGGATAATATGTATTGAAATTGTGAGCCTTATTGGTTTTCATGGGAGCTATGCTTTATCTGTAATGTATCATAATGTAGCTAGGATAATCTGTATAAAAAAAGGAAACCTAATGTATTTTAAATGCATGTTTGTCATAGAGGTGAATAGAACAGATTCCATTGATTTTTAAAAAAAATATTTCAAGTTAAAACTTGTGTTTACCACAATGTGAATTAATTAGTGTTGGAAAAGATAATCTCTATTGAAATTGTGAGACTTATTAGTTTTCATGGGAGCTATGCTTTATCTGTAATGTATCATAATGTAGCTAGGATAATCTGTATAGAAAAAGTAACCCTGCTGTATTTTAAACGCAGGTTTTTTTATAGAGGTAGATAGAACAGATTCTGATGAAACCATTAATTTTAAACAATTTTTTTTTGAGCTTAAAACTTCTATTTACCACAATGTGAATTATTCAGTGTTGGAAAGGATAATCTCTATTGAAATTGTGAGTCTAACAAATTTTCATGGGAGCTATGCTTTATCTGTAATGTAATCATAATGTAGCAAAAACAATCTGTATTAAAAAAGTAAACCTTATGATAAGTTGTTACAGGTGCTAGGCCTTGTCTGAAAACAAAATGATGTTTAATAAAACATTCATTTTTATTAGTTTTCTTTTTAAGGTTGGACTCATTTACTTAGGTCTAAATAAACTATGCATTTTTTTGAGCTAAAAATATTGTGGACTTAGTGGGTGTGCAATTGTATTCTTTTACTTATTAAATAAGTTATTAAATGAGTAGTTCACGTAACATAAGTTACTACTTTAGCATAAGTAAACAGTATTATTTAAAGATAAGTTATCTACCTTTAAAAGATTGTTTAATTTTACACATAGATTATTCATGGAATCATTTTTTTTAACCTAACCAAATAGCATTAGTTTTAAGATAGTTATGGGTTTTGAAAGTGAAAACAGTGTTGGAACCTCTGAAATTTGTCCAAAATATAACTGTAGCTAGGGAACATTAGCTAACTAGTTTATGTGGGGTTGTTCTAAGTTCATATATGAAGTTTAACATTCCAAAACATTTAAAAGACTGGTACTGATTGGGTTTTGCTGAGATTTAAAAAAATTCTATTGAAATAAATGATTGATGTGTATCCTGTGTTTCAGTAAAGATTTTATAAGGAACCACTGGATACTCTTGTTTGGGTAACTGCTGAGGTTATTCCCCCTGAAATGTACATATTCAATACAGATTATTCCACCAAGCTGACAAAGTCTCTAATGAGATGAACGACTGGGGGACTCTCCAGACATTGCTTCTTGTAATTATTGACCTGTGCATATTATTCCTTCTCCACACCCTTTCTCCAAACTGTTGACACATGTTTAAGCCACGTCTCTATTGTACAGCAGGCCCAAGATAGCAGGGAGTCTCTGACCCCACCACGCAAGTCCAGCTTCAGCAACGCCATGAAGGTGAAGCACATCTCGCCCCCAACCCAGGGGGGAGGGCAGAGCCAGCTTGGGTCAGAGCTCACCAGGTTTCCTAAGCTGGAAGAATATGCTCATTTCCATTATGAGCTTGTGGAGATTCCTTCATTGAAGGTACGTTTTGCTTTTGGAATTTTGGAATTAAAAGAATGTTTGGGTTTCCTAAGCTGGAAGAATATGCTCACTTCCATTACGAACTTGTAGAGATTCCTTCATTGAAGGTATGTTGTGCTTTTGGAATTTTGGAATTAAAAGAATGTTTGGGTTTCCTAAGCTGGAAGAATATGCTCACTTCCATTACGAACTTGTAGAGATTCCTTCATTGAAGGTATGTTGTGCTTTTGGAATTTTGGAATTAAAAGAATGTTTGGGTTTCCTAAGCTGGAAGAATATGCTCACTTCCATTACGAACTTGTAGAGATTCCTTCATTGAAGGTATGTTGTGCTTTTGGAATTTTGGAATTAAAAGAATGTTTGGGTTTCCTAAGCTGGAAGAATATGCTCACTTCCATTACGAACTTGTAGAGATTCCTTCATTGAAGGTATGTTGTGCTTTTGGAATTTTGGAATTAAAAGAATGTTTGGGTTTCCTAAGCTGGAAGAATATGCTCACTTCCATTACGAACTTGTAGAGATTCCTTCATTGAAGGTATGTTGTGCTTTTGGAATTTTGAAAACACATTTGTTAACAACAATTATTAGGAATTAAAAGAATGTTTGGGTTTCCTAAGCTGGAAGAATATGCTCACTTCCATTATGAGCTTGTTGAGATTCCTTCATTGAAGGTACGTAGTAATTTTGGTGTCACCTTCGTTAACAACAGATATTAGGAATTAAAAGTACGGTTGGGTTTCCTATTCTGGAAGAATATGCTCACTTCCATTATGAGCTTGTTGATATTCCTTCATTGAAGGTATGATGTGCTTTTGGAATTTTGGAAACACATTTGTTAACAACAAATATTAGGAATTAAAAGTACGTTTAGGTTTCCTACGCTGAAAGAATATGCTCACTTCCATTATGAGCTTGTTGAGATTCCTTCATTGGAAGTACGTTTTGCTTTTGGAAACACCTTTGTTAACAAAAATTATTTGGAATTAAAACTAAGTTTGGGTTAGCTTTTAGTGTTAATCAAACTATTAGTCCAAGGCAAACCTACCTTAAAAGGATATTTTGGTCAGGCAGCAACAAAACTCCACCATGCCTTCCTGTCCATGGTGACCACCCGAGTTATTGTCAGGTTTTGCCTGTGGTCAGCACCTCTTCTTCCATCTCTTTCATCCACCTTGCACATGGCCTTCCTGTCTTTCACTTTCCAAGTGGATTCCATCTCAGTGCCAAGTTTTGGATCCTTTTTTGTTAGACAATCCTTGTAGATAGCATAGTTTAAATTGTCCATATACTGTGTATTGATTTCACTAGAAAACATTCCTTATAGATAGCATAGTTTAAATTGTCCATATTCTGTGTATTGATTTCACTAGAAAACATTCCTTATAGATAGCATAGTTTAAATTGTCCATATTCTGTGTATTGATTTCACTAGAAAACATTCCTTATAGATAGCATAGTTTAAATTGTCCATATTCTGTGTATTGATTTCACTAGAAAACATTCCTTATAGATAGCATAGTTTAAGTTGTCCATATTCTGTGTATTGATTTCACTAGAAAACATTCCTTATAGATAGCATAGTTTAAATTGTCCATATTCTGTGTATTGATTTCACTAGAAAACATTCCTTATAGATAGCATAGTTTAAATTGTCCATATTCTGTGTATTGATTTCACTAGAAAACATTCTTTATAGATAGCATAGTTTAAATTGTCCATATTCGTTGTATTGATTTCACTAGAAATTGTTCATATTCTCTATGTATTGTTTGACCATTTGTGTCTTCCTTACAGCTAAGCTTGTGTGGTGATGATTCTAGTATATACAAACACAACACAGAGCCTCCCAATGACTTGAGGATGTTTCTAGTCACAGTTAGTGCTGAGAAGTCATGGATGATTAGGAGATCTGTGGAGAATTTTGCTACTTTAGATAAACAGTTACACAGGCAAGTGATTAGATAGCTATATTTTTTACAGTGTTTTATTTTACGGAAATGGTTAAATCAATGAAAATATTTACCTCTTTGAAGAAAATTCCATCACAAATATCAAAACACATTTCTTTTGATTTCAGTGTACTTGTGTGTGCAATAACATGAGCTTATGCAAGATGTTTTATATTTTAACCAAGCTTTTATTTGCATCAGTGATATTATGATACATAAATTGCAGTAGTTATATAGCAAGAGAAATAATAATTATAATAGTGTAGCAAGACTCAGAATATGAAAGACTAGGAAAATTTGAAGAATTAAAACCAAACACACAAGCTTCCAAAAGGTTACTATAATGTGAAAGTGTTACACCCAAATTAACTAATCTGCATCCATACTTTGTAAAGCTATAGAGCCATAGCCTGTAGCTGTAAAACCTGAAATTCCATCCAGCCAGTTACATACTAATTTTTGTTTTGTTTCAGGTGCATTTATGATCGTCGTTTTTCACAACTGGAGGATTTGAAAGCAGCCCAGCTTGAGACAAAGACAAGAGCTGTAAGTTTTTGTCCTTTCTCTCCCCCTAGCATCATAATATAGGTGAAGTAGAGTCCACCTGTTTGTGGCCACACCATGTAAGGAGTTGTAGGACTAAAAAAAGCTCAAATGTTCTGACTAGTCTGGCGCTCTTCAGGCTTTGAAAATCACTGGTTTGTCCTACAGACTCAAGGCAATAGTCAACTAGTAATAGTATGATACCCTCCTGGTTGGATCAAACCCCCTTTTTTAAATCTTAAATTATTTATTTTTACTGCACCTTTTCAAGTCAGGCTAGATCATACGCTGTTCTTGTTATATTAAATTGATATTTTTACTACACCTTTTCAAACACTTTCTTGTGTTTGCCCCACTAATTCAGCTCAAATTTTTACAATTTTACTATCCCCCATTTATAAGTTACTAGATCGCTGAGTAAGATAATAATAAGTCAAGACTTGATCATACCTACCTCATATTATTTTAAATTGATCATTTTCTTTACTACACTTTTTCAAACACTTTCTAGTGTTTACCCAACTAATTCAGCTCAAATTTTTACCATTTTATTATCCCCCATTTATAAGTTACTAGATTGCTGAGTAAGATAATAATAAGTCAAGACTTGATCATACCTACCTCATATTATTTTAAATTGATCATTTTCTTTACTACACTTTTTTAAACACTTTCTAGTATATGCCCAGCCTAGTCAGCCCATATTTTTACTTTGTAAAACACTAACTTCCATATATAAGTTATTAGATTGCTGATTAAAATAATACCTGGATTCAAGTTGTTCTGGCATGTGTTTGTGTGTGTATATGTTAAAACTTCACCAACATCAATCACTTTATGATCACTTTACGGTCTTTAGGAGGTGCAGCCTGTTATAGAAAAGTACTTGAGCAGATTTTCAGAACTTGCTGGGAAAGCTGGAGGTGGAGGAATGGTTAACTGTGGTTCTGTTCTCAGTTGGATGGAGGTAACCAATTAAGTGGTCTTTATAAACATTTTTATTTTTTCATTCAAATTGTTTTACGATCTACCAAATATAAATTATTTTCTTGTTGTTTTTCCAAGTGGGAGGTTGCTTGGATTTTAACTTTTTAATTAGTCAAGCCCAATTATTTGGGTTAGGTTTGCCATATCAACCCTTATCATTATGGTTAGTGTTAAGTTTAGAGATGAAGTACTTTGTATTTTTTATATTTGGGTATGGCCAATCAAAATACCTCCCTCCCAGTATAAAATGACCCCTGACTGGAATGGTTAACTGTGGTTCTGTTCTCAGTTGGATGGATGTAACTAAAATAAATGGTCTTTATAAACATTTTTATTTTTTTGCATTCAAATTATTTTACGATCTATCAATTATAAATTATTTTCTTGTTGTTTTTCCCATGGATTTTAACTTTTTAATTAGTCACGCCCAATTATTTGGGTTAGGTTTGCCAGTATCAACCCTTATCATTATGGTTGATGTTAAGTTTAGGGGTGAAGGACTTTTGTCTGTATTTTTTTATATTTGGGTATGGCCAATCAAAATACCTTTTTCCCAAATCAATAAAAATGACCCCTAATTGGAATGGTTTACTGTGGTTCTGACATCAGTTAGATAGAGGTAACCTAAATTAGTGGTCAATTTTTCAAATTGTTTTTTGATATACCAAGTATAAATTATTTTCCTGTTGATTTTTCTTGTGGGAGGTTGGTTGGTTTGTAACTTTTTAAAGTTTTGTATCAATTAGTCACATCCACTTATTTAGGTTAGGATTGACAGTATACTTAAACCCTTATAATGTTTTGAGTTAAGTCTAGTGATGAAGTACTTTTGTCTGTATTTCTTATATTTGGGTATGGCTAATCAAAGTACCTTCTTTCCAATATAAAATCACCCCTGATTGGAATGTTTAAGATAAGGTTTCTTCTACTTGACCAGATGGACAACAGGGGTCACAGGCTAGTTGCCACTGATGACTCAGGTATCAATACACCGGCCATAGCTGCTGCCCATGTCATCAAGCGCTACAATGGTCAAGCTGCTGATGAGATATCCCTTCAGGTCAGTGTTTTGGTCCAAAGAGATTAGATTGGTTTAGTCTATTTCTACAAAACTTGGATTAGATTGGTTCAGTCTATTTCTACAAAACTTGGATTAGATTGTTTTAATATATTTCTACAAAATTTGGATTAGATTTTTGTATAGGTTGTTTTTTAATTAATTTTAAATTTTGGAGTAGTAAATTCCATTATATTAGAATTTTTATTTTATTCTAAGCATGAGATGGATTGTTTTTCCATAACCTGGATCACAAAATTTCTAACAAATTCAACCTGCTGTTTGGTAGAGAGAACATTGTATGCATTTTTTAAACAGGCAAAAAAAATGCATATAATGTTAACCTTTTGCGTAGATTTAAAACACTTTTTGTTAGAAAATATGCCTTAAGTTGTACAGTAAAAACTGACAAGCAATTGAATTGTTTACCCTGACACATTGTTTAAAACCAAATTTCCCTGTCTGTTCCAATTTCAAGAGAGCACTTAAATCTGACCTCATTTCCGACAGCAGAGGATACATTGACCTGGTCTAACAGTTAAACTAGTTTTGATAATGGACCATAATAGTGGTGTTTTTTAGCTTCTTTTTTTATGTAGAGCAACTGTTTGTTTATTTATACACCTTTCTATGTAGAGTATTTCTTGAATTACCAGCTTTTTCTAGACTTTATTTTATGTATTCAACAAAGTAGTTTTTCAGTGAAGTTTTTCATTCCTCACTGATATTACAGATGTGTGTCAATGAATGTGTAAAATGTGTAATCAACAGAGAGTAAATTGTTAAATTACAAATTTTTATTATAGTTTATATTGTAGTAATTGTAGTTTTGTTTTTAATTCAAATTCTAAATACTGCACATTTGTTTGCACTGAAAGATATTTTAGTTAACAATTTATTTTTGTGTTATATTTAAAGTGTTGAAGTGTATAAGAACTGGCAATGTTTTTGTTATATTACTTAGGTTGGAGATATGATTTCTGTTATTGATATGCCATCTGCTGAAGACACTATATGGTGGAGAGGGAAAAGAGGTTTTGAGGTGAGATTATGTGTTCAATACATGCTTTCTAAAGTATTTTCTAAAAAAAAAAAACTTCTTATTCTACACTTTTTTCATGTCTTTAATGAAATCTTGCTTGGAGTTAAAAAAAAATTAAAAGTTGGAAATGAATTCACTGCATTCCAACACTGCTTTTTTTTTTTTGAAAAAAAAAGCCACTCCATTTTTATGAAAATGCTGTCAGAAAATATTATTATGCTAAGGAAAATCTGTACTTGATAAATAGTAAATATATTGAAGTTTATACCTAAGGTTATTGTTACTGCTGGTTGAAGATGAAGTTTTATGATTTTGGAATCATCATCTTTTCCTGATGCATGAGGCCATCACAGGCCTTTCTATGTCTGCCAGTCACTGGCAACTTTCTCTGCAGTTCCCCAAGATAGTCCAACTTTTGTCAGTTGTTTTTCTGCTGGGCACCTAGATGTCCCACTATACCTTCCCTGTCCACTTTTTTACCATGCAGCTCTAATTCAGTGCAATAGAGTATATTTAATCTGGCCTCATTCTTAATCCAGCGCCATCTTTTTTCAATTATTTCTGAATTTTTCAAATGATTAAACTCAATACTAGTTGCTTTTGTTTTATAATCCTAATGTAAGTGAAAAATTCTACATTTACATTTTGTAAGCAGAAATAAAATTTTAATATGCTGCATGAAATCTAAAGATTTTTATTATTTTGTTGTGGTGAAACCTCTTGATGATAACGAGTTTGACGAATAACAAAATGAAATTTTTTTCTACCCCCAGGTTGGCTTTTTCCCGAGCGAGTGTGTGGAAGTGATTGGCGAGAAGCTGCCCTCCTCCATGGCTACCTGCTTCCCTGAGCCTCTGGCCACGGCTGCCGCCTCACGTAAACCCTGTGAGAGTTTGGGAGAGATGCCACCCATCTCCACGACAACCACCACCACCACCACCACCCCCACCACCACAACACCATCCACACCATCCTCATCCACACCATCACCCTCCCCCTCGCGGTCCTCCACCTCGACAAGCGGTAGTTCGGTCGGGACAGTTTCGCTGTCCAACCCTGAGTCGTCACCAACCAGTCAGTTGTTTGTATAATTTACTTTTTGCCTGGGCTTGTTCTCTGTGTGGGCATGCAGGACCTAACTCACCTGTGGTCGGCTTCACAAATTGTTCCGTTTCTTGCAACATTATTTTTAATTTTTTTTGTTTAGTTAGAGCTTCTTCACATTCATCATACTAAAGCAACCAGAATTTTTTTTTGTTTCGTTATCTTGGATGTTTTTAAAAAAAAATTAAATCGTAACACATTGATGTTGAGCTTAACTTCGCTTTTTGTAGGTTGCTAGAGTTTTGTTTTAATCTGAGCTGAGATGCTCTTGTCTTTGTGCTCATTTTCTAATCAAGTCATTATCTCTAATTGGACGGAGTATATATAATCAATTCCTGATCATCCAAGTAGCTTGTTTATAGATAAGTGCCCAAAGGTGTTTGCTTAAACTGAGAATGCAAGTACAGAAGTATTTTTTCTTATTGTCACAATATTGGTTTAGTGTCTGGTCTGGTTAGTGCTGTGTCAGAATGTGACCTTCTCACATCTTTCTACATGAGTTCATCACTTTCATCTGGTAGACTTCACAAGTAGCCTTTATGTATTGTATATGACAGTTCATGTCTTATTTAGCTACTGGTTAACACTGTAGTCGTAAGATCTTATCAAGTTTAAATAGAATGTTTTGATACAGGATTACGTCTGTCCTTATGGTGAGTAGTTAGCAGTCCGAGATTACTAAATGGCTATTTATTTTTTCATTTGCCTTTGCTGTGTGCTACTTTCATTTCAGTTGTTTATTTTCCATCAATGTTTTTTTTTGTGTAAACTACCACACTAGATACACCTATATATAACTTTTTTGATGGGCTTATATTTCAAATATAGTAGTTTTGTTAAATTCTTATGTATACCATTTCTTATACAACTATCCAATATTTAACTTCATCCTGTCCATTCATGGCTGTAGATCTTGAACCAGTGAAGCAAAAAATGGATATTTTTTATCCTTTTAATTTTAAATATTAAAACATGGGTATTATGGGTCAGTATACAAAGACAAAAATCTTCCTTGTTAAAGTCTAGTTAATATTATGCTTATGCAGTTCAATCTGGCTTTTGTTAAGTTCATAAAAAGAGGTTAAAAAATAAGATTCTACAGCCATGAAATAATTTTTTTATTCACTTCTATATATATAGGCCTATATATAAATAGAAAAAAGCTAGACCTGTTCTTATATATTTATATATAAATAAGTAAAAAAAATCCCCCATTTAATGATAATTGTGTATAAATTAAAATATAATACCTACACATAATTACTTCTGCATGTGTAAATGGTTCCCAAAGTATATACGTAATACAAAAGATTTTTCAAAAGTAAATGTTGGAATATTATTCCATAAACATATCCTTTTTTTAATTGAAAAAACCCTAATGACATAGATATACTAGTATCTAAATGGAATTTAAAATTAGTTTCAATGTAAAAGACAAGTAAAATAAATATTAGGCATTGATGCTTTTTAAAATAGAGATAAAAACATAGAAATTTTAAGTATATTTCCATACTAAGCATAACGTAAATGTTCCTACACACTTATACTATCAATCATGCCTTGGTTAACCTGGGAATTAAATGAAAACAATGAGACCTTATAACTTTGTTAAAAAGCAGGAGTCCTTAGTTAAGTGTACTCATATTAAATTTTTGTCAATATGCTAAAGACCATCTTGGTCTAAAATGTGATCTATTAATATAAGAATAAGAACTGGGATTAGACAAGTGACAAGGTGGATATTTCTTAAAAGCACAAGTGGTACTTTCAAAAGGATGATCAATTGTAGTTCACCAAGTTCAAAGTGCAAATTTAGCTTGGAATGTATGAACACCTTTCACAGAGTAATTATTCAAACTGTCAGTCAATTTATAAGATGTTCACTACTGCAGTCAGTGTATAAGTTGTTCATTACTGCAGTCATGGTATAAGTTGTTCATTACTGCATTAAATAACCAACCAATGTAGATGCATCTCTAGTCATACTTCAGTATAATAAACGTACAGAGCTGTTACACAGAAAATAACTTGTGGTGATCATTTTTTTTTATTATGGGAAAGAGGTAATCTACTGCATTTGTAGCTCATTTTATGGGGGGAAAAATAACTTTAGGCCTTGACTTAAATCCAATTCCCATAAAACCGTACACCAAATCTGGCCACTGCCCCAATCTTAGCCCCAAATCCGCAACCTTGTTCCAACCCTTTTCCAAGCCAAGCTCTAATCCAGCCCTTATCCAGTCTCTGCCCAACCACACATAAATCAGACTTAGCCTCCTACAATCCTAGAAACATATAATATATCAAATATAGCTATGTCATGCAATGAGCTATGGATGTCTAAGTAATGACCACCTGTTCCCAATGATAAAAAATTGTTCCCACATTATTTATCTGTTGCTTGTTGCCTGTAGTTTCAGGTACAGAGTAGTTTCAGGTACTGACTTAACTGCAAGTGGGTTGTAACTGTCTTGCCAAAAAACTAACAGCTTGTTAGACCCACCTACCTATTGAGTTGCTCACACATGACTGGGTTGTTGCGAGTGTGTTGAATTAAGCACTTGGCAAGGTGTGCAGCCACAGCATGTTGTATCATCATTAATCAGCATGGGTTTCTCTCTCTCCCCAGCCATAATAGAAGAGTTTCCTGAAGGTGTTACGGGTAACTCTAGTTGGGTTATGAGAGTTATTTCCCCTGGTTTTTATTTACCTCCTTGAGTTTTCCCCCTTTTTTGATTTCAGGAAGTTTTTATTGTTTTAAAATTTTTGGACAATATTCTATTTTGAAATATCATTTTAAATTGTCCTTGAAGTATTGTTATAACCTAGCATTAATATACACATCATTTTAAATATTAAAACTTATTAAGAATACAAATATCATCTATTAACTTTTATTTTGTTTTAATACATGACACATTTACAAGATATTCTAACTTTTATAAATTTTAGACTACATTATGTTTTTGCTAGATAGTTTTGCCAGTTTTCAATTCTCTTTACAGCCAGTTTAAAATAGAACTGCTAAGTAGTATGGCAAATAAAAATTTGTTTTTTAACAGTTTTAAATTTAAAATAACTTGGCCACAAGTTGACTGACTGTTTATTTTTTTTTGTCAACTACAGTGATTAGAAAACATGGCAAACTTCTTTCATTTTTGAGAACCTTCTTTTCTCACCGTCCCCCGCGCAACCAGCTGAAACAGTCAGGCATTGTGAAGGAGAGAGTGTTTGGTTGCGATCTGGGCGAGCACCTGCTGAACTCTGGCCATGATGGTAAGTATGACTCAGGCATGGTCAGTTTGATGATCATTGTGAATATGGTGTGTTAAAGTATTTAATAATTTTTTTAGCTGGATAGGTTTAATGGTATCCGTAACATTTAGATATAACATTTAGATTTAACATTTAAATACATATCTAAACATACAACTAATCCGTGAAAATTTTCATATGGCCATTATTTAGACATTAGCATTTTATGTTTTTAAGCATCCCACTATTATTTGAGCATTTTTTTAGTTAATTTAAAAAAAAAATTCCTCACTGCCTGACTTCTTTAATTACAACCTTTTTATTTTTACTGTATCCCACTACATCAATTAAACTATGTAACTACCAACTTTAAATTCTTACAGTACCACTTCTCCTGAAAAGCTGCACTGACATAATTGAAGAGCATGGCATAGTACATGGTATTTATAGATTGTCTGGAATCACATCAAATATACAAAAATTGAGGTACGCTTTTCTTTGTTTTGGTAAAAGTGCTGTAAAATTTGTATCAGTAACCATTGAAATTGAATATTTATATTATTTTTTAAGGTTATGTTTAAATTTGTTTAAATCATTTAATTTACACTATTATGTAGTTAACTTTTACTAAAGATTTAGTAATACAATTCATTTTTAAACTTTAGTCTAGCGTTTGTATCAGTTGAATATTTATATAATTATGCGGTTATGTTTAAGTTTTGTTTAAATCTTTTAATTTACACCATTATATAGTTTTACTAAAGATTTAGTAATACTATTAATTTTTTAAACTTCAGGCTAGCGTTTGATGAAGATCGTGTGCCAGATTTGACTGAAGATTGTTACCTCCAAGATATTCACAGCATTAGTTCCCTGTTGAAAATGTATTTTAGAGAATTGCCAAACCCACTGCTGACTTATCAACTCTATGATAAATTTGCTGTAGGTTGAGTTGTTTCTGTTATTTGTAACATATACTTGTTATGTATGACAATGTGTAGTTTATTTAATTACCCTTGAAATGGCAATTCAAGGAGTAAAGTTACAAGTAACTTTTAGGACTGATAGACCACAGAACAAATGAAGTATTGATGTTTCTTTAATGCCTACATAAGCGGGGATTGTGTAGTCAACATGTATATAAAATGTCCAGACACCTATGTGGGTGTTCTTTGGGGGTTGTTTAACTTGGAAAGCCTAGTCGGTAAGAGCTCATGGTTGCTAATCTGTAAAGTCTCGAGTTCGATGATGGGTAGATGAGGCTCGTTAGCTGGGGACAGTCACTCTTCTAGGAGAGACAACTC
Organism: Physella acuta; assembly: GCF_028476545.2. Taxonomy (NCBI): domain Eukaryota; kingdom Metazoa; phylum Mollusca; class Gastropoda; family Physidae; genus Physella; species Physella acuta. Next base: position 170,363 of record NW_026732639.1, on the reverse strand, counting down.
CAAAATCAAACTACTGCTGCCTTGTAGTTTGTTCTTGGTTTGACTAAGGCTATGGAAGCAAATCCAAAAAGAAAAGCAGGCTGAAATCGGAGTCAATGGCCTAAATGGCTCATAACCAGTTGACCTGTATACTTAATTGTGTTGGAAAGAATCCCTTCCAACACTAAAATTAGGAATGAAGAAGAAAGAAGAAGGAAAGCCTGACTGTTTGGGCAGACTTTTATTCTGCTCTCTACCACATCACTAGTGACTGTTAAGTTTCCTTTTCAAACCTGTCATTCCATGGGACAAGTGAAATAGAGTTCACCTGTTTGTTACCTTGGCATATAAAAGGATAGTGTGGTCAGCACTATGCCTTTACTTTCCCTAACTTGAATTAGGTAACCATCAGAGCTGCGTGGACTAAGACATGTTGTACTGACTTGAACCTGGTTTTGAATTCGAGACTTTTGGGTTAGCAGTCTAACAATCAGTGACTGTTTTTTTTAAAATATGTTCTGTTTGCTGTCCTCAGGGTATTTTTAAAAAGTTTTCTCTAAGTGGTATAGGCAACAAATTAGTTTTTTAATTGTTTCGGAGAACATTTTTAATGTCAATTTTTGTTTTTCAGGATGCTGTTCGAGATGATGAAAATAAATTGTTGAAGATTCATGATGTTGTCCAGCAGTTGCCTCCCCCTCACTACAGAACAACTGAATATCTCATGCGCCATCTTGCCAGGGTGGCTGCTTTTGGGCACGAGACAGAGATGCATTCAAAAAACCTGGCCATTGTCTGGGCACCTAATTTACTAAGGTATACGTATTTTAAAAATAATGTTGTTTTCCATTTCCATTTCAAGCTAAAACAATTTTTTTACTCCTGCTTTTATCATTACATAGATTTTTTAAACACTCTTTGCATTTTAAATTGAATTTAATATAAAAAAGAGGGTCATTTTATGTTCCAGTAAATTTTGTATTAAATTACACTCTACATTTCTTACATTTAAACAAGTTTTAACATTCTTAAATGTAACAATTACAACACCCTAGCAATAACACACATTTTTTAAAAACAATTTTTAATATTAATATACATTCTATCATTAAAACATAGAGAGCCATTCTCATATTTAAACACTGTAGCTAACTTTAACACCATAAAAATGCATTAAAATAAACTCCTACCTTGAGCAAATAAAATTAACACTGTCAAACTGTAATCGCATAAATAAATGTTACAACACATAACATCAGCAATCACAAATCTTTAACTAATATAACTTTAAACCACACTCTAACTTCGAAACATACCATAATCTTAAACAACAATAACTTAATACCAGGTTCTAACCTTAAACCATGCTCCTTTTGTAGAAAACTCTAAAACCATAATCCACCCTCTAACCTTAAACCACACTCTAACCTTCAACCCCAATCTAACCTTCAACCCCAACCTAAACTTAAACCCAAATCTAACCTTAAACCATACTCTAACCTTTAACCACACTCAAACCTTAAATACACTCTAACCTTAAACCATACTCTAACCTTCAACCCCAATCTAACCTTCAACCCCAATCTAACCTTAAACCACACTCTAACCTTCAACCCCAATCTAACCTTCAACCACTCTCTCATCTTAAACCACACCTTAACCCTAAACCCCTCTAACCTTAAATCACACCTTAACCCTAAACCCCTCCACCCCACAGGTCCAAAGAACTTGAAGCTGGCGGAGGTGCTGCAGCTCTACAAGGTGTTGGCATCCAGGCAGTGGTCACAGAATGTCTCATTTGTTACTGCGACATCATCTTCACTGACAAGTTGCCCAGCTTTAACAATGTTGAGTCAGGCAGTAAGGGTCACAACATTTTTTTCAGCATAAATATTTTCAAAGAAACTTACACATTAAAAAAAAAGCATTATCTTCTTAGTATAAGCAATGGGTATTGTTTTAGACTTTTATGTATTAATACAGTCCACATTATAATTAAGAACGATGAAGAAGACTATTTTTATACTTTTAAATTAAAATTCTATTAAAAAGCTTCTGTAAAGCTATTAGATAAACTATTTTTACCTTAGTTAATCAAATTAAACCTGTTTTAGAATTTAAAAAAATTAAATTGAGTGTAGGAAATTTATTTTTTGCCATGCGTTACCGAAAGTCCTTTGCAATTTCTCTTTTGTAAATATATTTTTCATTTTATGTTGTATGTACTATTTTTTCAGAGAGTCAGAAGAGACCTCGACCAAAATCCCTGGCTATATCCACCCCTACAAGGCTGCTCTCTCTAGAGGAGGCCAGAGAGAGGGCTTTTATTGGTCATCTTGCTCCTAAAAAGTTTATTGATGTTGGCGGTGGCCCCAAAAACTTGCCCACCAAGTACCACACTGTTATTGATCTCCCAGGATACAAGTAGGTTTATAGGAAACTTAATTCACAGGGAAATAACTTTAGCTTACAGGGATGTAACTCTAGATGAAAGGGGAGTAACTCAAGATTACAGGGAAATAATTAGTATATAGGAAATAAATATTTTCTTACTTGTCCTAAATGCTGTTGGGTGTAATAAATTATGGACTAATATTTGTAATAGAGACAACAGACCAAGTTCAGAATCATACATTTAAACTACACAAAGCAAAGAGCCAGACAAATTTATTACAACAAATGATGCTTCTACTTAGGTTTTCACCAGATTAAAAAACAATTGAACTGAAAAACTAATAAAATATGTTGTATTTTGAATGTGACAAAAACACTTTTGGGGATTTCCATAGCTGCATCATATCAAATTTCTCCCAGTCAAAACTCATATTTAAAGTAGCTTTTAATTGAAACATTACTTTTAGTCTACATCAGTAAAATAGGTCTATTGACCACTAATTACAATCATCAGTAAACAGAAACATAGTTTTTACTTATGATTACTTAAGCCTAAGTCTGATGTACTTTATTTAAAAATTTTGAAGTATGCATTTTTTTGCTTTCTGTTAAGCCTAGATGGTATTCTGTATCGTTGTGTTAAGCATAGATTATATTTGACTGAGGCATTCAATGTTCAACAGGAAAAAATCTCAGGGCTCATCTAAAGAGAACAAGCCAGTGTCAGGGTCCAAGAAGGCATCCAGTGGCACCACTGGCAGTGGGGGCTGGAAGTCTATTTTCTCCAAGCCCAGGAGTGGCAGTGTGAAGAAAAACCGCAAGCCTAGTCAAGGTTAGTTATTAGTGATAGCTAGTTTATGGTTAGCTTTACAATAGATAACACTGCCACTTTTATTTTAAAGGTTATTCTCCCTTTTTTTCCTTCTTATAAATTAAAGTAGCTACACATTCCTCACTGCTGATTTGAGTTTCTCCTACATTTTCCTTTTATTCAACCAATTCTATAAAATCCCCCTAGCAATCCATCCACACAGTTCCACCCAACTCCAGCCTATTCAACCCATCTCCACGTTTCATGTGATGCTACTCAGTTCCACCCCATTCCATCTTGCCCCACCCCATTCCATCTAGCTCCACCCACTTCCATCTTCCACTCAGTTCCACCCCATTCCATCTTGCCCTACCCCATTCCATCTTCCACTCAGTTCCACCCCATTCCATCTAGCCCCACCCAGCTCCACCAGACACCAGCTTCATTGAATGGGGAAATTTAATGGTAGATGGACATTAAAATGGGCCACACAAATGTTACTAGAAATCTGTTTCAATTGAGTAAGATATGAAAAATTGTTGTCTAAGATAAAGCTTTAACCCCCAGAATCTGTAAACCTGGTTGCACCAGGCAAGGCACTGACTGAAGAGGATGTTTACAACTGGAAGCGGCACCTGCGCAGTGCCAAGAGTGCCGAGTCCCTGTTCTCCCTGACCAACACGGCGTCCTCATGTGGTAGCACCAGCAGCAGGACCTCGCGCAGCAACACTGACACAGCAATGGGCAAGGCCAGTGTCAGGCAGGACTCCTTACCCACACCAACCAAAGGTCAGCTGGCTTAACTAATGTACAGTAGGACTGTTGGATTAGATGTACCATACCTTAGGGTTAGGGCTAAGTTTTCATCAGTGAATCCAAGCAATGTGAATAAATGGGTGGAAGGCTAATCTAACAGGGTTATGTTAAATTTTTAATGAAACTTGTAATTCATTGGGTTAACGTTCCCTAAAGGCTAACCCTTTTACTCCCATTTTCTGCAAAAATTATTTAATAAAAGTATGAATTCAGGTTTATAAAAGCAATTAGCTTTTAGAAGACAGCTAATTAGAAAAAGTTTTTGAAAACTTTCATAGTGTTTTTTAGTTTGGGGAAGACGTAACATAAATTGTGGTAATGTATATATTTTTCTACAAATGATTCAAATATCAAAATTCTATTTCCTTACAGCACATCAAAGCTCATTTCACCTGTCACATAAAAGATCTCTGTCATCTGACGCACCTGCTGTACTTCGCCAGCGTCAGCTCATGCAAGATCAAGGTGAAAATGGTAAATATTGCTTCAGTAACTTTTCTCAGCTGTTAGCTATTTCTGTTTAATGAACTATACAATGCTCAGAATTACATAAATAGCATTACAACATAGACTATATATCCAATACACTTACAAGTCAGATAAAAATAATAATTCTTGAAAACTCATTCTGATTGTTATAGAAATAATCTTTTTTTTTTGTTTTTTAAAAATTACATTTAGCAATCAAATGTATTTAATTTTGATGTCCAAATTTGTTTATCAAAATTAAAAACCTGTTATCTATAATTTGTCTTAACCTTAACTTGAGGGTTTGAAATTTATTCAAATTCAATGAAAGAAATTGAAATTTCTTTTTGCATTTAAAACTTCAATACAACTTTGCTGCTTTTTTTACATGTCTGTTTTAAACACAACAAATAATCATATAAGTTAAAAAATCGATTATGTTTTTTTCTTTGTTAAATGATAATATGTTTTTAACCTGATTTTAAAAATTCATGTTTGCTGAAGTTAATGTTTCTATCTGCAGGTGGCCATGATGAATCTCGACAGTCCTTTGTTCGTGGAGATTCAACTCGCAAGGCATTACACAGACGTATCCCATCGGCTCCCAACACCCCACGCCAGGGTAGGAGGAGCCCCACCAAAGGGGGTGAAACTTCAGGGAGCGAGGACAACATGGACATCAGCTTGGAGGATATCATCTACCCCAAGTGTGAGAAACTCGGCGATGTCAACATCGATGATGCCATTAACTCTCGCCTGATGAAAGTGGCAGAGAAAACCAGGTCTGTTAAGTCTAGCGAAGAGCTGGCGTCCTCTCCGCTTAAAAGGAGCGCTAAGTCTTCCCCCGTGGGTCAGAAGAAAGCGAAAGGTTCGTTAACCTCGCCTGGATTACAACGAGGACAAGACAGAAGCCCGTATGACAACGATGACCATGACAGCAGAATGAGGCAGTTTTACTCTCGTTTCCACGACTACGCAGAAATCCTCTCGGACGATGACGCAGGCTTGGCCGGAACACCCCTCAGCCAAGGTACCATGTCCGTGTCCAGCTCAGGCTGCAACATGCAGGAGGTGCTTGACCAGATCGACACCAGGCTGGCAATGAACGCCATGCTTTTCCCTCGACACGGCATCGGCGACACCTCCAACTACCGCGTCGGAGATGAAACCAAATTCAGCAAAGAAACAGACTTCTCCACACAAACCACTACAACAACCACATCCAGTTCTTTAAAAGAAACGGAGTTTTCTGTCAATCTCCCCACCCCCACAACTCCTTCAAAAGAAACGGAGTTCCCAGCTACGGGTAACAGCTCACCCAGGGAGATGGCAAGCGTTAAGGAGCTTCTGGGTTTAGGAGAGCAAGAGAAATGTTTGAAAGATAACAAAGCAGCCGGGGCTACGGCTGTTGGGAGAAGACGAGTAGAAGTTTCTCGGGGTAGCACAAAAATCTACCACAGTGCAGATAGTAACTCTTCGAAAGGGGAGGGTAACTCTACCAGAGTTGTCCGACGCCATGCAGAGTTTATCCCCAGTTCAGGGGCAACTTCTAGGGATATAGAGAACCTTCAAGACCTGCTACACATTTTGGAAGGCACCGATCAGAAACTGCCCCCGACTCCATCCAAATCTCAGTCTGATCGTCGTGCAGATTACATGCAGGGGACGAAGTCTTCATCTCATCATTCACAGATGAATAGCAGCTCCCCCCACCACCAGTCCCCCCAGTCTAGAAACTCCCCCAGAACTCAGTCCCCACTGTCCAACAACTCCCCCCGCCACCAGTCCCCTCTGTCCAGTAACTCTCCGAGCTTTGATTCCAAGCTCTGCATCCTTGAAGAGAAAGCGACCCTGCGCTCAGGGATGAGTAAGTGTCTGAGCGTCCCCAGCGACATTGCCAGGTCGTTGGAGAATGTCACAGAGAGCCAGTCCGACATGATGTCATCTGTCACAATCAGCGAACTGTCCACGTCTATAAATAGCTTCAGTAACGGCCTGATGGAGGAAGGCGGAAGGTTGAAGGTGGAGGACCCCCGACGAAGACGCAGCACGAGCCTAGATAGCCTGACAGAAACTGACCACCTCATGAGCAGAACTCTAAGGGAAATCAACCGCCAAATGGACGTTGCATTTAAACATGACCCCGGCCTAACAGGATCTCACAGGCTTGTTGCCTCCGACCTTGACCTAACAACCTCCAGCTCCGATGTCAGGCTGACCTCCCAGTCTTTTGCCGAGTCCAGTTCAAGCGTTAAGATTCGGGAAGATCAATTTTCTATGGATGACTGTGCCATGACCCCAACCCAAGCCAATGTAGAGCTACTGTTGGTGGTGGCAGCACCGTCTGTAGATCCATCTCACTCTAGTCCTGAGGTACAGACCCCACCCAAGACAGCCAGAAAACTGAAATCCTCCAATCTCTCCAGCGCTGAGCTCAGCGAGTCGTTCATCAACTATAATTCATTGACTACCTCGTCCAGCACAACCAGCAGTATTTATCTAAGAACGCAAGAAGATTGCTCACCTTCTCATTCATCCCCAGACCCCAGGGACACAGTCAACCAGCCTCAGAGTAATCTGACAGGGCCTCACCTTGTTCAAACCCACTTTGGCCTTGACAGTGCGGACGGTCGCTGTGACATTGCGAATATGTGTAGAAATAGGTCAGATTCATCGTCTTCTAATTCATCCAATAATTCTGAAGAATTTGACGAGGTGGCTTCCCCTGAGGAAGATGAGGTTGCTTTCCCTGACGAGGATGTGTTCACACAAAATATGGAGAGTATCCCACCGTCTTCACTTAGTCCCCAGTATTCTTCCAGTAACTTTTATATGAGAGAGCAAAGGAATTTAGGATCCCTGAGTGTTGATCTGCCCTTAGAGGACATTTCACCGTACCAGGTGGTGAGGAGGCAACACTCCCCTAGGGTGGAGCAGCAGTCCCCTCGGGGTGAACTCGCAGGCCGAGTCAGCGAGGACAATCTATTTTTAGATGGTTCTCAGATGGACGAGCGCATGTCCAGCTTGTGCGCGGTGGGGCTCATGAGCCAGAGAGCCAGGCTGAGCAGGGAGTCATCCAACAGCAGCCTGCAGTCACCAGACTCCAGCCTGGGGGCCATGAGAAGCCCTATCAGAGAAGCATTACCCGATGTTGTTCAGTCAACCACCCAGCCACCTGACAATGAAGTGGTCAATGTGCCATTGCAGTTAGCCTTATACCACCCCGATGAGTTCTCCATGGACATTCCAGCAGCCATATCCGGCCACCCAGTGAACATCCACCCATCGCCGTCATTGCCTCAGGTACATACCACCACTGACATCGTTATGGAAAGTAAAAAAATCTTAAAGAAATCCAGCACAGAGAACTGCATAGCCGACCAGGCAAGTGGCTTCTCTGATGGACGGGACTTGATGACTGGGAGCTTAAGGCAGAGTTCTCAGGGACAGTCTGAGGTGTTGGTCAATGATGAAGTGGTCAGCATGAGACCTCTCAGGCCACCACGGCGGTCTGAAGAAGCCAGGAGAACTTTTAATTACGAAGATGTGGCAATGGAGGTGGACAATTTGTGTAACAAGCTGGTGGTTGACTTGAACTCACCTAATTTTTTAACCGAGAACAATTTACTAGCTCCGAAGAATTCGGAATACGGTGAGGCTTGTCAAAGGTCCAGTAGTAACGTCAACAGTCAGGATGTTCTGTGTGAGGTGGAGAATGTCTTGAATCAAGGCAAGGAGATCCTCATGTCACCAGATGTCAGGGACGGGTTAGACACCAGGTCGTCGACATCCGACAGCCTAACCCCTACTGGCAGCGACACTGGCACGCCCATTCGTAAAACATCCTTCTCCAAAATACCGCGGCCCAAACCCAATTCTGACACGAAACCCAGTGGGAGATCCTCCTCCATGCACGGAGACCTCACCCCAACTGCTAAAGCCGCTCATGCGAGAAGAGGCTCTGAAGCTTCTGGTGCCGGAGGGGGAAAACGCCTAGGGCACAACCGAAGATCCTCAGACACAAAAATCACAGACTTCCAAACATCTTCCACCACCACGCGTACCCAGCTCTCTAACAGTCGGTCTGAAGCCGTCGCATCATCCAGATCAGCTACCAGCCCAAGATCAAGAGTCGCCGACACTAAGCCGTCATCTGACAGTAAATCATCACGCATTCCTTTGTCACATCGTGTTCCCAGCCCCCAGTCAGAAGCCTCCGGGCTTGGTGTCAGCAAGTCACAGAGCAAGATACCCAGCCCCATCCCCAAACCTAGGAAAGTCAGCTGCAGCCCTCATGGTGCTCCGCCCGTAGATGACGTCATAGAAATTACAAGGCAGTCGGTGAAGAGAGAAAACTCCACCAAAGCTGAAAAAGCATCATCAAATACAAAAAAAACATTGATAGTGAAAGACATGCCAGATAAACCTGGTGCCAAATTGGTTATCGAGTCACAGCCAGAGCTGAAAAAGAAAATACAAACTGTCAATTCAAAAAAAGTCAACCAGCCACCCAGACAGCTGGCAGAACCTGTCCAGCATGAGGATAATTCTGACAGCGTGTTTGACAACAGTGACACCATGTCTGACAGGCTTCCGGGAGATTCTCGTCTAAGATTCTCTCAAGTTGTAGAAAACCATTCCTACCCGGAGGTGAGGCAGGAGCTCGTAGAAAAAAAAACGCCTCCTCCAGTTGCCAAAAGAAAATTTCACTACGATTCTAAATCACTTCCGCGGCGCTCAAAATTCGACGATCCTCACATGACGTTTTGTAAGCAGGAAAACAATTGTGCTCAGTATTCCGACATGGTGGGCAGCCGGTCTTCGTTGGACGACTCAGTGCTGCAGCTGGCTGCGGAGCGTCATGATCTGTTTATTCCCGAGGAGGAGGGCGATGAGAGGATGTATGTTCTGTGTACTGGGTCGCTGCGCATCAAACGCTCACACAAGATGCAGAGCCTGATGGACTTGTTTGAGCGCGGCTCCGACTCCAACGTCTCAGACAGCTCCGGGAGCCCTGGCACCAGACACAGAGACCGGACGTACTCTGGATCACTGCTCGGACAGGCTGGTCAACTGACCCCTTGTTTGGAGGTGGGCAAGCCTGATCAAGAGTCTGCTGATGACAGCTTTCTTCCTTCATCTCCATCTAAATCCACTCATTCACCCCAAACACCTAAACCTTATGACATGTCTGATGTTAATGTTAAGGAAACGGAAATCTCTTCTTCTCAGCCGCAAGCCAAACCGGGACCTGTGTTAAGAACATGCTCACAAGACAGGGCGCGCCCAGCTGTGGCCAAGAGAAAATCCTCCCCTGCTGGGAAGGAAAAACTCCAATCATCCACTCACTCAGAACCAGTGGCCTTGAGAGGTTCACGCCCGCCCCGTTACCGCAGCAACTCTAAACCACGCACATACAGCGAGTCATCAACATCCGAGTCTGACACCTCCCACCAAACAGAAGCCACTGTCAGGTTCGCTGCCACCTCTTCGAAAGAATCCTCGGCGCCACAGCAGCCTTCACAACCCATTGTGACACGTAGACGCACGGATAAAAAAAAAGACATTGACCCAATCAAAACACAAGACGGTAAAGAAACAAGAAAGAGCATGTCTTCCGTTTCATTTGTCTCGCCCGTTTCAAATAACTCAACCACCCCGCCCACATCACCCAGAAAATCTGAACGCAGAAACAGCATTAAAGAACTGAGGTTAGTGTTTGAGCCCCCTGAGGGGGAGACACCACCCTCAGACTCCCCAACTATGTCCCCAGACCCTAGTGAACCAAGAAGGATGAACCGTATGAGACTGAGCCTAGAGATCCCGTATAGCTCTGGTGGCCAAAGTATAGCTGGCCCTAGCTCATCCAATGCCAGTCAAGTTAGCCAAAGTATAGCTGGCCCCAGCTCATCCAATGCCAGTCTAGTTGGCCAAAGTATAGCTGGCCCCAGCTCATCCAATGCCAGTCAAGTTGGCCAAAGTATAGCTGGCCCCAGCTCATCCAATGCCAGTCAAGTTGGCCAAAGTATAGCTGGCCCCAGCTCATCTAATGCCAGTCAAGTTGGCCAAAGTATAGCTGGCCCCAGCTCATCTAATGCCAGTCAAGTTGGCCAAAGTATAGTTGGCCCCAGCTCATCTAGCACTGGTCCAGTTTACCAAAATCTGCTTGGACTAACTGGCGAAGACCAAATCCTATCTGGCAATGTTGGAGGTGGCCAGATTTCATCAGGAACCAGTGGCCAAAACTCAACTGGAAGTTCTGCGAGCAGCCAGCCTTTAAGGCTTGGCCCAAAGCCGTTTTATGGAACACAGAAATGATTTAGAAGTACAAGACAGTTCTAAAATCACTTAGTCCATTTATACAGCATTGTTTCTATCTATAGAAGAGTGAAGCCATTGGTCAGTTGTTCAGTTGATTTCTCTCAGCAAAGAGAAGCTAACCATGAGGGAAAAAACTACTTAAAAAGAGGTTATCTGAAACCATGGCTGTATAAAACAAAGAGGAACAAATGAATTGGGTTTCACATAGTAACACAACTACACACTATACATCATCAATAAACACTAGCCCAGTGAGCTGCACATTATCATTAAAACATAAGCTGAGGGTGAACTACACACTACACATAATTAAAACACTAGCCAAGTGAGCTACACATTACACATAATTAAAACACAAGCTCAATAACTAAACTTTACACATCATCAACAAAACTTTAGCCCAGTAAATTACACACTACACACCATCATTAAAATACTAACCCATTAAACTACACACTACACACCATCCAGCAGTCTTCCAATGTTGGAGTGTTAAAGTGCTGAGCTACCTTGTCAAAGAATTTTACTAACCTGTATGTTAGCATCAAGTCTTAATTTCCATCTAGCTAAATTATTTTTTACTATAGAACTGTAAATAACAATGCCTTGACAACCAGTTAACAATTGTATGTGCAATAGCAAGCCATTGTTACCCAGGCAGGCCATTATTGCATTTATTCACGTGCAACAGTTTGTGTGTAAAATGTGTACAAATTTATATACGCTTTTGTAATGTGTACATAAAGATGTGTATGTAGAAAGAAATGTGTACCAATGTATAAAATCAAAACCATTGTACATAAGATTTTATGTATTTGAAATTTTTTGTCAGGTAGGGCTGGGGGGAAGGGGAGGGGGGATGTTTTTTTTTTAAACCGTGTGCAATTTGGTTTTTATATTTTATTGACTTGAGTTTTTTTTTTCATATTTTATTTATGAAGTAAAAATGGAAATCCATTTTATTCATGGAGAAAAAAATGTTTCATGTTAATCCCTGATATTATCTTTGAACAAGTTAAAGAAAGAATAACAAAATATCTAGTTTTAAAAAAATGCATTTCTTGTGTTGACCCGATCTTACAGGGCACACTGAATTGTTTTGTTGAGAAATGGTATTTAGAAAACCCTACAAGGTTTTTACTAAAACTGTAACTATGAATGATTGAAGGCCAATTATTTCTACTTAAATCTTTGTACATTTTCTAAAACAAAATGTGGGCTTGGCTCCTACACATGACCTGACACTGAGTGTGTTTGGTGTTATATTTACTATTGTGTTTGTGAATGTGTGTTTAGTTATCTTAGCTGCTTATTGTCAGTGAATGGTTTTGTGTGCATAATAATTTGTATGGTTTCTCCATCATCATTAGGGCCTTGAATTTATCGTAGACCAGCATGTTAGGTTGTTTTAAAGTTTTTTTCATTTCCATTCATCACTTGAAATAATTCTTTAAAAAAAAAAATATATATTGTGCTATTTTTATTTAAATTAATACTTTTTTAATATACAAATTTAGCTTCTTGTATTAATTTTGAAATTGGCATGTAGAATTTAGAAATTCTTTTCTGAATTGTACATTTTTAGTCTTGACTTATCTTCCCCTTGATATTTCTGACCTTTTAAATTCTCTCCCCTTGGCCTTTGTTTTTCAGTAGCTTGATCTCGCACAAAGATCTCAATGTCTGCTGTCAGTTTGTCTGATATATTTTTTTTTAAATTGATGTACTGAAGGCATCAGCTAGTTACAAAATCCCGGACAGGGTTACTGGTGGAAATTCTAACTTATGAATTTTGAGTCTTAACTTTTAACTGTAAAGATATAGGGTGAATGCAGTTTTACTTGTTGTGTATGGTAACTTAAAAAAAAAAACTGCCCTTAATATATTTCTGTAACTGATTCAATAAATTCGTCAAATTTTTTTAATGTATAATTTCTCTTTGTGTTGTCTTTCAATAGTGTTTTTATTTTGTTTATTTTGCTGGATTAAAATCAATGTTAAAATTCTAACTCCCGTACTATGGGGACGAAACTTCCGTGATACTAGATTTTAAAACTTTATTAACTTCTTGATACTTGTACAAGCATGTAATTTAAAGATTGTTGTAACTATGAACTCGAAAGGCACCAAGTGATTTGCTGATAGATTATTAAAGAAGTCAATGTGATGCTAATATTTTAAAACAATTGAGGCTGTTAGTTATATCTTCCTGAAGATTTATGTGCTAGATCTCAAAGTAAAGTTCGCTTTTCAAACCTGACGGTCCATTGGTTAAGTGAAGTAGAGTTTGCCTGTTTCTGTGATCTGAGCATATGAAGGGATAGTGTGATCAGCACTATGCCAAGCCGTCTTAACTTTCCATAAAGTGTGAGGTACACTCATCAGCGCTGGGTGGACTCAGGGATGTTCTACTGATGTAAACCAGGGTTCAAACCTGAGACTGTTGGGCTAGCAGTCTAGCACTAGACCATGCTAGTGCTCTTGAACAAATCACCATTTACTGCACCAATTCTTTGCTTTTAACATAACAGCTATAGGAATTAAATGAAAATGCTACTATGAACCTTAAATTTTAGTAATTTAAATTATCAGTGTAGCAAGTTGATTCAACAACACAACAAAAAAAGGCAAGGGAAATAACCAAAATAATTTTATTTCACCCAAACATCTCAGTTGTCCATCTTTAGAAGCAACAAAAGCAAGCATTTTTATCCTTATTGAGTAACCCACAGTGTTATAAAAGATAATTCAGGCAACCAAGCATTCATATAAACTTGAGGTAATTCTCAGAATCACTGAAAAGCTAAACAAGTCTATACTTTGTATTTACACTCACAGCAGAACAAATATAATTTTTAGTTACGATAACAGTTAACAGTTTTGTGAATTAACAAAAAATAGTCATAAACAAACCTAACTAATTTGGATTTCCAACATCTTTACAAATGCTCATTTAACCTTTCTTCATGGTCATCTGCTTATAGATGGGTCATCTGTCTTCATTAGCTTGTTTTTATTGTCCTCTGATTACACAAGCTTTTGTTCATACACATAATTTATCAACAATTGCCATTGGTCATTTGTCACTGTCAACACTAGCTGATATTTTTCTCATTTGTCAACTTAAGCTTTCATTCATCGGTCTAACGTTGTATCATATCATATATCTCACAACCAAAAATTTGGATAATAAATTTAAATGTCAAGACAGTTTTGCTATATGGAACAGAGACAAGGAGAGTCTTGAAAGCAAGCACAGAAAAGATACAGACCTTCATGAACAGATGTCTTTGACAGATTTTAAAATTAAGGCAGCAGGACAAAGTGCCGATTATATAGACTTATGGAGAAGGACAACGCAGAACCCCATGACAATGTGGGACACACACTGTGAAAGGCTCACTCTAATAAGACATCAGGCGCTTGAGGGAAAGTGGAAGACAGACCTGGAGGTGGAGTCTTCTAGAAAAAATCAAGACAGCAGGGATGTCTTGGGAGACATTAATAACCGGTGACTGGACAAAATGAAAGGGTATGGTTAAGTCCCTCTGTTCCACAAGGAGCAAAGAGAACTAATTCAAAGTCAAGTCAAATCATGTATCTATTTGCATTTTTCACAAAAACATTTCATTTTCACTTTTCAAAACAGATTTTATAAAACAAATTAAAATTTTATATATATATATATATATATATATATATATATATATATATATATATATATATATATATATATATATATATATATAGGCCTATATAACAAAACATTCAACTGTACAAATCTATAAAAGTATTAAAAAGTATTTCTAAAGCATAAAGGACAATGGAATGAATTCAAGCATAGTCAACATTTATAATATCAATCAACAAAAAAATTGCAACAAACCCTACCACAGTGTTATGTTGTAATATACAACATTAACCCCTTTAGGCTTGACAATGTAGGATTGTAATGTTGAACATTAACCCCTTCTGGCCTGGTGTTTTGGTAATTGGAACATGGTCATGCATTGTTTAATATACTGGGGAACATATTAGTACTTTGAAAATAATACAATATTTAGTTACAGTAAAGCATTTAATACTTTACTGAATGTAGGTACCAAGGTGAGTAGAACTAGAAATATATTGTCAAGATATTTTAAATAGTAAATTTGTTGGGTTAATCACAATATATTTTAGTGTGTGTTTTTTGAAGTCAAATAAGGCAGTCTGAGAAACTGTAATTATATTTACAGCAATTGAGGCACAAATATAAGTAACAGAATGTCAAAATTATGTAGGGTTTTTCACCAGAATATAAAGACACAGCAAAAGGGTTAAAAAACAATTTAACATCACTGGGGAAAATATTTTAAAAAGTCACATGCCACAAGTGATTACGCCGTTGCAGAAACATTTTATTCTAAATAAAAGGATCTTATAAATAAAATCTTTGACAAGCATAAATGAAGCAAATCATAACTTAAAACGCTGAGGATCACTGCCTGCTTGAAAGACTAGAGGAATGAATGTATCACATTCAATAAGTTTTTATACTCTAAAATATATATTATATTAAGTAATTAGGGGTAAGGATTTACCCACAGACTTTTTACAACACTCCCCCCAACCCAGATAATAACATCACTTTTTCAAAACAGGAATTTCTTTCTAAATTAATAATAAAGCAGGGTCAAAATAAGGTATGTTGATATATTTTTATAAAATACATAAGTCTTTAAAAAAATATCTAAATAACTGCCAAGTAGTTTTGGAAAATTACTAACTGGTTTTAAAATGTATAAGCCCCTCATCATACATAATCACATAAGTCTCCCCCTCCCAAGGAGTTTAACATTAATTATTTATGAACACCCCATTGAACAAATGTTTATAAATGAACATATATTTTACAAGAACATTATTTATTTTAGAAGTATGCCAAAAATCAGAATTTGGAATACCAATCAAAATCATTTTAATTAACCAAGGTTAATAAATTCTTTAAGTTAAAAAATAAAATTTTATAGACAAAAGCTAAAAATGTAATAAATACATTTGTGCATTGAACTAAAACCATATATGAAAACAAGAGATGCTATTTATTAATAAAACACACTAAAGTATAACCACAACAAATGGTGTTTCAACCTTAGGCCTTCACTAGAATCCTGTATCAGCTTCTGCTGGATGGGTTACAAAGCTGATCCTTTAAATATTTTCATTTTACTTTCTTTGTCTTTTCTATTAGAGACCTAAGGTTGCAGCATTATTTGATGTGTTTATTTCTTTAAGCTTTTGTTTATATATATAGAAATAAGCTTTTAAAGTGAATAAATTAGCAAACACCTAAAACAGATATCTAAAATGGGAATACATTTTTTTACAGTATTAGTTACAGAAAGAAATCTAATAACAAATATACACATAAAGCAACATAATAATGACTTTACAAGTTTATAGAACTCACATGAGCCAGTTACTAACAGTAGTGAGAGCTGGCCTATATTGTAATACACATAATGAAAATAAATAGCCAAAACTATACATTAAACTAGAATTTAAATAAACTAATATAGAAAGTAAGGAAGTGTGGTCTACAAAATCAAATTTATTTTAACGGGAATCAATACGTTTAACAGATTATACATAGATCTATGTAAAATAAAACACAGCAATATCATTTTACCAATCAAAACACAATATTTAATGACAGGTAGTAAAAACTTAACCGGAATTGGAGTGTATAAGATACTAAAATTATGTAAACTAAAATTTTCTTTACATGTAAGTAAGGAAACAATACAAGACAGCAGGAATTCTTTTAAACTTTTTTTAAAAAATAAAAATGTAAAAACAGGTTTCCATTTCAAGAAAGTTAAATAAATATTGTACATTGATTCTTTAAATACAATTTTACCAGTTAAATAACCAACTCAACAGAACAAAATCCCACAGGAGTAAAGCATGCTATACAGTAAATATTTTTTAAGTTTAATTAGTCCATACTAATTTATTTTTACATTGAGCTAAGTACATATAAAATATTATGAGCAATAAACTTTTATTAAAAATATATGCTTTACTAAAGTTATAAAGTAAGTAATTTTTTAAATATTCATAAAATAATAAAAAATTGAGCACACAAATATTGATCAATTTTAAGACAAATTTAAAATTTCAAACTTCAAAAAGATATTCTTTAAAAGTTGAGCTATATGACTGGTATCAACTAAAAAGCCACTAGTATAAATAGATTAAAATTAAAACATTATGTTATTGTTTTCCTGCAGTGTTAGCCGTCGACCTAACCGTTAAGGAAAAGCTAGACCTATGTTAATGAGTTAGTACTGAGGAAGTGAGTTAAGTATATAGAACAGAGAAAAAAAAGGACATTATAATCTTTGTTCGGATTAGAAAATATAATGTGCTAAGTTAACTCGTAAAAAAACTCAAAATAAAGTATTTTCTATTTATTTTATTTTTTTCTCAATGAAGGCACCTTGTACATTAATTCCTTTAAATACCTATTTATTTTAAGTATATTAACATTCTATTTTAGAAATAAAATGGCTGTTCTAATGAGGATTCAAAATTAAGAAGATTTATATACATGAATACTTAGGTAGCAGTTACCAGTTGAAGCAGCAGTATTAAATCAGCTCATAACAGTAATTTTTATATTAAGCCTATATTTTCTGACCTTTATAAAATACTACTCTCCTATTCTTCTAAGCAAGAATTGTTTTCGATATTCTATTTCACTGCAGAAATAGATCAAGCAACTGTAGAAATCAAACCCTACAGTACTATTAACTTCCTTGTACATCAAAACTCCATTTCAAGTTATAAATATTTAAAAATATTTTTTTATGTGATAAAACTGATTTACCTTTGCTTTTAAAATATTTTCAATAAATGAATGCATGAATTAAATTATGACTGCAATTTTTATTTTAATATTTTTAAAATACCATCTGCCACGATTTTTGTTTTTATTTCTGTAATTAACTAAATCATGTAATTAATTTGTATCACTAGATTACAGTAAAAATTTAAGCAGTACTACAAGCAAAAACTAAACAAAATAAATAAATAAAATTTCCCAGAATGCATTGCCAAAAAATAAATAATAAGCCAAATATTCATGTTATTAGATGTAAGGCAATACATAATTTTTTTTAACTTGTTTAAATGATTTGTTTTATATGGGTCAATTGTCTGAAACAATCTATACAAAGATAATTTGTTAATGTAACAACAAATCAACAGGACAGTAAAATAAATGCAACATAAAATGGTGTGGTTTTAAATAAAATCATAGAAAGATCCCACAGTGCCTCATGTTATGAATATTTATGAAATATAAAGCCAAAGATGAATATAATTATAAGCCCAAAACTTACAATCCTAAACCTTGTCACTGGATTAAAAAAAAAAAAAATGAAACAAAGCAAGTCACAGTGCTGCATAGAGAAAATAAATTAAGTGATAGTAAAATTTAGTTAACTTAAGAAGTTCTTAGGCAAAGTCTAACTTGATTATTTTGCTTTGTCCTGATATTATTTTATTACGTCTCATTGGCTTTATTAGCAAAATACTATGTGGCTAATTTAGAATGTAAAAATTTCCCTAATCACTATAGTAACATTTGGGAAATAAGAGTAGCTATAAAGCTATTTGATTATGTAATAGCATCACACATAATGTTTTAAAACAGTATGGGCAATTTAGTAATAGATATGATAGAAGATGTGATGGCTACTTTAAACTTAAAAAAATATCTACAGTTATGTGAGTAGGTTAAAACTGCTTAATGAAATTATTTTAGAAATAGTTCTAAGTTTAAAAAGCTTTCACCTTGAAATAAAGCACCAGAACTAAGATTTATTTTTAAAGCAAGCAAAGTAAAATATTAAAGTAGTTTTTTAAAAACTTTGTGTCAATTTAAAAATAGTTTACTTAAAATTATCAATCTATCATAATTATACCTTTTGACCACCTAAAAATTATTTTAAGAAGTGGTCTAATGTTAAAATTGCATTATTTTAAGATATTCTCCTACAAACTTTTATTGGGTAACTTTAAAAAATCCTTAAAACCCAAAAATTCTGATTGTAAAATAATTAATAATAAAAATGTGTGTGACTTATTGCTCATTACTTTTTGGTAAAATGACAACTCTGATATCCAACTCGCCACCTCTTCTTTGGTAAATTTCTTTGATTACAACTCGTATCAGCAACTGAAAAAATAGCAAAAATAGTTAAAATTTGTTCAGTATCAACATATTTTTATACAAATTATGGTAAAAAAAAAACCTATTTAAAAAGTTGTAAAAATTATTCGTAAAAAATGTGCTTTGTAATATTTAGAAAAAAGATAACAAATTAGTTGCCCATGATCTTTTTTCTTAGTTGTAAAATAGGAAAAGATTGTTTATGAAAATTGATTTTTCCAGGAGGTTTGTAAGTAAAACTGTTGCAGCCTGTACCATATTGCACCACAGTGGTAGTTAAAGAGTTAAACAGAGTTATTATTTCCAGTACACTGAACATCTTACAGTGATTAAAGAGTTAAACAAACTTAAAACTTATATCAGAAACTTGTTGCAGTCATGCAAGGGTTAAACAGGCAGAAATACTTACAAGAGCTGCAACCAAATCTGCTGCTATCAACATGTAGAAAACATTTTCCCATCCAGTGGAGGAGACAACTCCTGTCAACATGGGACCTATAGCAGCACCTGAGTAAAAAAGTCAAACATGATGATTATCATTTCGCTAATTTTTTAAACAGAAAATAAAGTTGTTTAAAAATGTGAATCGGTTTATTTACAGAAGAATTTAGTTGGAAAATCCATCCCCAGTGGGAAACATAAATTTATAACATCCACACCTTTTTTTATGTATACTACTTTGCATCTGATTACAGATAATTTAGTAATACAAATGTTGAAAATATAACACCATGTATTTATTCTTATATAAAATTTTATTTATTTTAACACATAAAAATTTCTTTATGGACATCATAAATGGCTAACTGATGTCCATAAAATATTTATACATTCAAAATCAATAAAAAAGAGATATACATTTGAAAATTAAAGTCTACTGTTAAGATATGTATTTATAAAAATGTAAATATATTCTAACACAGTTATAATTGTGTTGATAAAAATATAATCACCTATACTTCCTGTACCGTCAATGACGGCAGTGACCATGCCTAGAGCTTTAGCATTTCCCCGGACAGATTTGTGTGTCCCTAGGTCAGCACTCACTGCTGTTGTGATCAAAGCATAAGGGCCATTCACACCTATCCCACAGACAGCCAACATAACTGAAATATAATTTGTCTTGACTTAAAATCCTAAGGGCCATTCACACCTATCCCACATACAGCCAACATAACTGAAATATAATTTTATTTAAAATCATAAGGGCCATTCATACCTATCCCACATACAGCAAATATAACTGAAATATAATTTGATTTAAAATTGTAAGGGCCATTCACACCTATCCCACAGACAGCCAACATAACTGAAATATAATTTGTATTGACTTAAAATCCTAAGGGTCATTCACACCTATTAAACAGACAACAACATAACTAAATATAATTTGATTTAAAAGCATAAGGGCCATTCACACCTATCCCACATACAGCCAACATTACTGAAATATAATTTGTATTGACTTAAAATCCTAAGGGCCATTCACACCTTTGCTACACACAGCTTAAAATACTGAAACATAACTTCAGTCAACATGAATCAAATTTTCCATCGTAAGAAAAAAATTACACATCTGATAAAATAATACAGAAAAGGAAATTTTAGAAACTTACGGCAATTTGCATAGAAAGGTACAACACTTCCATATTGATTATATATAAATAACTGCCAAGAATAAAATTTTACATATATTATAAGTAAGAATTTTAGACCATAACTAGATTTAAATTTTTATTTAAAATTGATATTTCATTCTAAAAAAAAGGTCTTAAAGTAAAATGTCATTTAAACGTTAAAATTATTAATCAATTTTAACTCACCTTCTACCATCAAGTTTTTAGGCATTAAAATAGAATACAAAGTCACAATTTAACAACAGATAATGTTTTAAAAAACTGATCATCACTCACCAGAGGGGCAGCAACCACAAGGAACAATGCACACGTCAAACCACGCATGCGATATCTGTCTGAGATAACTCCGGCTAAAACACCACCTATAAAAGATGTTAAGAAAAAATTTAACCACCTGTATTAAACATTTGGGTATGGAGTGGTCTAGCGGTAGAGAGCTGGACTGCTAATCCATAAGTCTGGAGTTCGAATCCAGGTTCAAGTCAGTATACCGTCCCTGAGTCCACCCAACTCTGATGGGTACCTAACTCATGTTAGAAAAGTAAAAGCGGCTGGGCATAGTGCTGACCACACTATCTCTTCATATGCCGAGGTCACAGAAACAATTGAGCTCTACTTCACTTGCCCTATAGAACACCAGGTTTGAAAAGGGAACTTTACTACTTTAAACATTTCCATACGAATTACCATTATTTAACATGACAAAATGTAATAAATAGTACATTAATTAAAACAAAGAGGAACAATGATAATAACTTTATTGAGGTTATTTAATGTTTTAATTATTTATTAACTGCCATCTGTCGGTAAATAAAATACATCTACCTAATCTAAATTTAAAATATAAGTATTTATAAGTAAATAGAAAGACATCTATAAGTAAAATAAAATATTATTGCATAATTTTTTTAGTTATCAACTGCTAAATATGGGTAAATAGAAAACATAAACTATGGTTGGACCCCACATAGCAACATTACCAATGATACCACCAGCATCAAATATTGTAGAAGTGTAGGCTGCGTCTGATGGCGAAACAGTGGCTGTAAAGAGAGGATAAATATGGTGGTTGTAAGGACACAAGATAAAATTAAAAATAAATAATTGTAAAGACAGAAGATAAAATTTAAAATAGTGTTTGTAAAGTCAGAAGATAAAATTTAAAATAGTGGCTGTAAAGACAGAAGATAAAATTTAAAATAAATGATTGTAAAGACAGAAGATAAAATTAAAAATAATGGTTGTAAAGACAGAAGATAAAATTGAAAATGGTGGTTGTAATGACAGAGATGATACTACATTGAGTATAATATTTTTTATAAGCAACAGATCCAGATAAGAATTCTATTTCTATGCCCTTACTTGCTTTAATGTACAAGGAATAACCCTATATAATTAATTATCACGAAAGACTAAGTATTAAATAATCTTCACGTTTAGCACTCACTTTTTTCTGATATGTAGTTGGGCAGCCAGTACAAAAATGTGTATGAATTTAATTTAGCAAAAAACAAGCACAGTGCAAACTCAATGACACCCTGAAAAAATGTAAAAAATTAGCAACTGTACTTTATTAAATCTTGCTATGACATTTTCTCATGCAGAATAATTACATTCAGCACATGCTCAATTCATGATTCATTACTGTCTTTATATAATTGTGTAGGCCTATATTTATGAATATATAAAAAAATAAATATATATACATATGTAGGCTACATATAAATATATATATATATATATATATATATATATATATATATATATATATATATATATATATAAATATGTAACAAACAGCTGTAGTCAAATGAAATACTAAATGTGAATTTTGAATAATATATGCAGATGTTAGGAGGAATATAAAGGTGCTTATTCAAATGGAAAGAAATGTGCACTAGGTCTGTCACAGGGCAAGCTGTCTATAGATCTCACTGGTTACATCAACCTATCACTAAATGAATTCAGGTCCAAGCTGACACCGCATGAACTCACCCTAGCACTAAACTAATTCAGGTAAAAGCTGACGTCCGATGAACTCACTGAGACAGTGGGATATCATACGCATTTTTACTGAGTTAGTGAGACATCACACACATATTTACTGAGATAGTGAGACATCACACATATTTACTGAGATAGTGAGACATCACACATATTTACTGAGATAGTGAGACATCACACATATTTACTGAGATAGTGAGACATCACATACATATTTACTGAGATAGTGAGACATCACACATATTTACTGAGATAGTGAGACATCACACATATTTACTGAGATAGTGAGACATCACACATATTTACTGAGTTAGTGAGACATCACACATATTTACTTAGTGAGACATCACACACATATTTACTGAGATAGTGAGACATCACACACATATTTACTGAGATAGTGAGACATCACACATATTTAGTGAGATAATGAGATATCACACATATTTACTGAGATAGTGAGACATCACACATATTTAGTGAGATAATGAGATATCACACATATTTACTGAGACAGTGAGACATCACACACATATTTACTGAGACAGTGAGACATCACACACATTTTTACATAGACAGTGGGACAGCACGCGCATTTTTACTGAGTTAGTGAGTCATCACATACATATTTACTGAGATAGTGAGACATCACACATATTTACAGAATAGTGAGACATCACACATATTTACAGAGATAGTGAGACATCACACACATATTTACTGAGATAGTGAGACATCACACACATATTAACTGAGATAGTGAGACATCACACACATATTTACTGAGATAGTGAGACATCACACACATATTAACTGAGATAGTGATACATCACACACATATTTACTGAGATAGTGAGACATCACACACATATTTACTGAGATAGTGAGACATCACACACATATTTACTGAGATAGTGAGACATCACACATATTTACTGAGATAGTGAGACATCACACATATTTACTGAGATAGTGAGACATCACACATATTTACTGAGATAGTGAGACATCACACATATTTACTGAGATAGTGAGACATCACACACATATTTACTGAGATAGTGAGACATCACACACATATTTACTGAGATAGTGAGACATCACACATATTTACTGAGATAGTGAGACATCACACATATTTACTGAGATAGTGAGACATCACACACATATTTACTGAGATAGTGATACATCACACACATATTTACTGAGACAGTGAGACATCACACATATTTACTGAGATAGTGAGACATCACACACATATTTAATGAGATAGTGAAACATAACACACATATTTACTGAGATAGTGAGACATCACACATATTTACTGAGATAGTGAGACATCACACACATATTTACTGAGATAGTGAGACATCACACACATATTTACTGAGATAGTGAGACATCACACATATTTACTGAGATAGTGAGACATCACACATATTTACTGAGATAGTGAGACATCACACACATATTTACTGAGATAGTGATACATCACACACATATTTACTGAGACAGTGAGACATCACACATATTTACTGAGATAGTGAGACATCACACACATATTTAATGAGATAGTGAAACATAACACACATATTTACTGAGATAATGAGACATCACACATTTACTTACTGGTATGGACAATGCTTTTAATATAGAAATTGGCTGCTCTTTACTTATTAAAGCCTTTAGGAAAAGAGAAAAAAATAAATTTGCAAATGATTATATAAATTACCTAATAAAATTACCTAATAAAATTGTTTTAAAGGGACTGCAATAAACTGGTAAAAATAAGAATAGAATATAGGAAAAAACTATTTTTTAAAAAATTGGGATGCATGCCTTGTCCATTTGTAAAAAAAACTACCATTCATTTTGAGAATACAAAATGTAGGATTCAACATTTCTCAATCTTGGAAAAAACTGCAAGATAAGCTTAGCTGCATTCCCATTTTGAAAGCAAAAACCAGTTATCAACTTCCACAAACCAGCCATCCTCAATTGACATTTATGTAGCAAAGTTACGATGTTATGGGACACCCCAACCACCCACTGATAAGAGCCCTGAACTCTGGGCAAGTTACCTAAGCCATGTCATAAAACACCCACAGCCTCCCACAAACTCATGATAAGTCACCTTAAAACCGACAGTAAAGATTTTTAACTGCTGACTATGTTGCATATATTACAGTGTGTAAGGCTTGCATAAAGTCAATATCACATTGCAAAATGTCTTGATAACTACTACACAATTTAGTATTCATTTTATTTTTTAAATCTAGTCATATTAAAAAAAAGTATTAAATTCTTTAGAAACATTTAATAATGACTGCATTGAAACAAGTAAACATAAACTATGTCTTACTGTAGATTCATTGTTCTCTATCAACACACTTTGCTCTAGATTTTCTTTAGACTCAGCCCCGCTTCTTGTCATAACTTTGGTCTGAAAGATAGAGAAATAATACTAAAAAAAACTAGACCAAATGTAGGAACTTTTGGCAAGAAAACTCTAAATTATACTATCTTTTAAATCTTTTTTAAATGTAGCAACAAAGTTAAAGTGTTATATGTATCATATTTGGCTCCTTTTGCCTTGGGACACAATGAAGACGCGCACAGATAAGTAAAAATTGTTTGTCATTTTTGCCTTTTGTCAATCAGGCAACAGAGAGGCATTCCATACTAATTCTGAATATCTATAATATTGTTTCTATATAGATCTATATGTAATTATAAAAAGTTTCATTGTAACTCTTTTCATATTCATAAACCTTTTCCATTAATAAATTATGATTTAGAGATTTTTATTTACCAATACGATTTACAAAGTGAATAAATGAAAAGAATGAATGAATATTGATTTTTGTAAACAAGACATTAAAAGGAAACAGGTGTGCATTCAACCATACATGAAACAAGGGGGCGTATATGTGCATGACCTTACTGCTAAATGATGCGTGAATAATAAATCCCTTTCTTACAAAGAGAAATGATTCAAAGATTCATTTCAGATTTTTATAATTGAGTTGGTTGAAAATGGAATATTTACCATTGAATTGATTATCTGAGAATTACTGGACATATAACCCTTATAAGTTTGCAATCTTAAATGCGGGTTACTTTATCTTAAATTTACTCTATCCTTAATCTACTAGACAGAAAAAAATGTTTTAATATTTAACATGCAGATGTTATAAAATCAATATAAATACCGTATGTTAAAATATTCAAAATGTAAATACTATTCAACCATGTAAATCTATCAGACACAAAAACCATGTTTAATATGTAACATATGGATCAGTGGTTCTTAACCTGGGTTCAATAGAACCCCAGTGGTTTGGTGAGTCAGTCTCAGGGGTTCGGCAGAGGTCAAGACACATACCAGACTCATTATACTCATATGAATCATGATCAGATTTTGTCAGTGCAAAAGATAGAACTATCAAGAAGGGTTCAGTGAATGTGCATTTAAAAATGGTGTGGTTTGGTACCCCTAAATGGTTAAGAACTACTGATAAAGATAATCTCAACAACTAAAAAAAATATGCCTTATAACTATGAACAAACTGTAGATACTTTCAAATCTACTAGACATTAAACGCATATATGTTTTAATATTGATCTTGTATATGGTTAGAACAACTCTATGTGAAAGCCATACATGTTTACACATTTAAATTGTAGATGATCTATTAGACATAAAACCCATATGTTTGAATATTAAATATGTAAATGATCTGACATAAACCAAATAGATATAAAAGCCTTTCAAATTTTAACATTTAAAATATAGACCATCTGAAACGTACTGGACAAAACAATCTACTAGGAGCATAAGCTTATACATGTTTCCATATTGAAATTGTAGATGAGGTATTAGACATAAATCCCATATGATCTAATATTAAACATGTAAATGATCTGACGTAAGAATACTCGATATAAAAGACGTTCAAATTTAAACAATTAAATTATAGATTATCTGAGATAACAGTAAAAAATACTAGGAAAATAATTTTATACGTGTTTACATATTAAAATTATAGATGATCTATTAGACATAAATCCCATATAATCTAATATTAAACATGTAAAAGACAGCTCAATATAAAAGATTTTCAAATTTTAACAATTAAAATATAGATCACCCGAGATAACAGTACAATCTACTAGGAACGCAAGTTTATCAGCACTCAATACGCAAGATACAGATGTTTTAAGTGGTGACATGTTGCTGTGACAGGCAATCAACACGTACATACATAAAAACATTGCACCAGCTGGGTGTCTGTATGGCTACAATGAACTAATCAATCAACTCATTGGATTTGCATACAGATGGCTTTTGAAGGCATATGGTGAGCTTAGATAATAGAGATCATTTTGACTTAGTATTTGAAATAATGAAATACATTTGAAAGATTGAAAGATGATAGAGATCATTTTGACTTAGTATTTGAAATAATGAAATACATTTAAAAGATTGAAAGATGACAGAGATCATTTTGACTTAGTATTTGAAATAATAAAATACATTTGAAATATTGTATTTTCCTTTATGTTTTATTCTGTGTAATGTTTACATTTAAATAAACAATCTTTTTTTTAGTAGTTAATTCCTCTACTAATGAAACAGTATAACTGGAAATACTAAAACAAATTTTGGAATTGGTATTGAAACCCTATTCCACTAAGTAGAAGATGCATTTCTATAAACCATGCTGAAAATGTTACTTGCCCATTGCATCATTTAATATAAATCAGCTACTGAACATTTTTCAAACCATTTCATAAATTTTTAAAGTATGACTTAATTTTTGAATTAAAAACACATAAAGGTTTGAGTTGGAACAATTTCTAATGTATTAACAAAATATTTTTAAAAATTTGCCATAAATTAGTAAAAATGAAATAAAAATCTCCAGATTTATTTACATGCTGAAGTCGTAAACAAGATGTTATAGTTAAATAAAAGTATTGATTTTTGTTCTCTCACTTCAGCCTATCAAATGGACGAGGAAGGCTTAATTATTTATTGATAATTTAACCAAGGTTTCACACAACAGGTGTTACGATTGTAAGCTACTTGTTACTTGATTATCTGATATTAGATGTACATAGTAGCTGATATTAGATGTATGCATTAGCTGATATTTGATATATATATATATATATATAGTAGATTGTATTAGATGTACGCATTTTATCTGATATTAGATGTTTACATTATCTGACATTAGATGTACATAGTAGCTGATATTAGATATACGCATTATCTGATATTAGATTCACACATTATCTGATTAGAAGTTTACATTAGTTGATATCATAAAAGTTTACATTATCTGATATTAGGTGTTTACATTATCTGATATTTGATGTACATAGTAGCTGATATTAGACATTTTGATTATCTGATATTAGATGTACATATTAGCTGATATTAGATGTTTAAATTATCTAGTATTAGTTGTGTAAATTAGCTGATTAGAAGCTTACATTAATTGATATTATAAAAGTTCAAATTGGCTGATATTAGAATTTTATACTGGCTGAAATTAGAAGTTCATATTGGCTGATAATTGATGTTTACAATAGATTTAAAACAAAAATAATATACAATATAGATTATACTATTTATACGACTTGTTACAAATGATTGATAAAAGACATTTATATACCAAATCACTATGATGAAATGTAAAATTTAAGCATGACAAGTCTGGATAACTATTATGTTCCAAGTTAGGGCACCTGTATCCTCAAACCTGTTACAATTAACAGTGCTAAAGGTCCATTTTCATTTATTCCCCCCCCCCACCTCAAAATTAAATTCTGTTAAAACATTAACTTTTTGCACATGAATACAGCAAGAAAACAAAAGACTTACAGCATCAGAATGGTCAGGTGGTTCACAGTTAACATCTCGCGGATCTGTCGGGGATTGAAACAAACACATACCCCATTAACCCAAAACAAGAAAATGTTTTGACACAACAAAACATATGATATTACTAGAGTACTTTGAAGAGGTATATGTTAAATTACGGGATGGCGTGGTCGGACGATAGAGCATATGGCTGCCAACCCAAAAGTCTCAAGTTCGGATCCCTGAGTCCGCCCAGCTCTAATGCGAACCTTTTTCAGGTTAGGGCAAATAAAGCAGCTGGGCATAGTGCTGAACACTATATCCCCATGAATGCCGAGGCCATTGAAACAAATGAACTCTACTTCACCATTCACATGTGTCTCGGCCACAAACGAGAAAAGTTAATGATGATGACAGGTCATCACCTATGTGATAACTAAACCAAAACCAGTGTGAACCCACTATTGTATTCAGCTAATGAACAGTTTCATTGTTACAAAAATATAATTCACTGTATTCATCTAACTTTTCATCACAATAAAATTTTTAGATACTCACGCGGAACAAGGAAGAGAAACACCAGTACACCAACAGCTATAATGATCAGACCAGGAACAACAAAAGACATCCCCCATTCATCCTCTACAAATGCGCCTGCTATAACCGAGCCAAGTATATTCCCAACACTTGTATGTGCATTCCAGATACCCATTATAAGGCCTCGTCTATGAAAAAATATATACACTATAATACATGTTTATATAAGGATTAGTTTATTTAAATAAAAATCAAATTTGTTTCTATCATTTTGTGGAAGTAATAGTTGTCTTATAATCATATAATCCTTTTGGATCCCTGGGATATGAACAAAAAAACTTAAATTGGTCTGTGTTATGGACCAGTAGGTTTGTATGCATACTCTGATTTACTCTAAATATAACAGTAGAAGGATTCTCAATTTCTGAGATGGCTAAAGCTCTATGACACTATAAGTCAAAACACAATCAAAATATCTATATAATTACTTATTTTTCTTTACCAAACCAGTTCCATACACCCGGCCAGTTATATGTAAATTTAAACCTCAATAAAAAAAGTATATTGTTTAAACTATTAACTTACTTTCCTTTACCAAACCAGTTACCCAGGGAATTTGTAAAATGAAACCTCAACTTAAAAAAAAAACTTATACTGTTTAAACTAATGACTTACTTTCCTTTACCAAACCAATTAATTTGTAAAATTAATCCGCAAGAAAAAAGTAAATTGTTTAAACTAATGACTTACTTTCCTTTACCAAACCAGTTCCCTACACAAGCAACAACACCAGGCCAGCCAGTGGCTTGAAAAATTCCACCTAAGATCTACACAGAAGAAGAAAAAAACATTACACTTAGTTAAAATAAAAAAATAAATGACACATATAAACTGAACTGTATTGTTGTTAACTGTGATATTATATACAGAGTCAAATTCTGAGTTGTGAAGCAGACTTCTCAACTGGGAAGATAAGAGTCTACAAAGTTGAGTTGAAAGGCAGTGAGTCAGCATGGCACTGAGGGATAACAAAGAATGAAGGAAAGTAGAAATGGCATAGTGCTAGAGTCAGTTGGAGTCTCAAGGCTTTGGTGTTAGCAACCCTGCACTTTACAACACATCCATTTACAACACACCCCTTTACAACACACCCAATTCCATCCAACCATTCATCTTTAACAACATTAACATTTAGAAAGAAATAATCACAAGTATGTCTTTGACACAATAATATAACTGGATCTCTAATTCCCCTAACCCTATTTAGGGATACACAACAACCAATAGTTCCCCATTTTATTTTCCAACACAGAGTTAAAAATTATTGAATTTTTATTTAAACACCAGAAAGATTCAACTCTAAAACTCACCTGCATAGCAATGTAAAATGGGAGGGTGTGGACATCATAGTAATAGCCAAGGCCAAAGGCAACAGTGAAAACACCACTGAGAATCATACCCCCCGACAGGTAGTAGCGCAGGTTCATACGGTCAGCTATATGACCACTGGGAAAAGTAGAACGGGCTGTTCAGTCAGAGTAATGAGATTTTAAAAAAGTAACTATACTGGTTATAAAAAAATTTCTGGCAATTGAACGAGCTTAGCAAAACCAATGCAGCCTCAATTTTCAAGCCTTTTTAATTCAATATATACAGGTAAAACAAAATGTTAAAAAAAAAATGACAACAAATTATTTCATTCTAAACACAAGATTCTTAATGTTAAATGTTACAGGAAGTCATTCACATTTTTCATGTAAGGGTCACCACCTCTTAAGTTAACCCTCTTGGGACGACCGGGCCGATCTATCGGCAGCGATTTTATAGCTAAAAAGACGAGCAGTGATAGTAGAAGCCACATGACTGGCTTTCTAGTATCATATCAGCCAATCAGATTGCTTCTTACTATTTTAGTTCATTCTAGCACTTCAGTATGGCGGCTTTCATGGAAATTTTGCCTCATTTTTTACGTTTTTTATCGATTTTTTTGTGATACAAGTGCAAAGCTTAATAGTAGGCTCCATCTTTTAGCGCCGGCTCTCAAATAAAGTTACGTCTTAAGAGGGTTTAACAATAAAATAACCCAGATAATTTTACTGGAGTGATTATTAAATAACACTTGCAGTAAATAATTTTCAGTAATTAAACATGACATAAAATAATTACACATTAATATATGATTTTATGACACAAGATAATACGGTCAAAATAAGATGAATTTATGATTTTAACTAGACATGGAAAGATCATAACAAGCTCCAAATGAAAACTAACTTATAATTTGAAAAGAAAAAACTACCTGAGGAACATAGCAACAGCATACGAAAAAAGGTAACACAAATCTAGTGCTCCGAGAAGATCCTTGTAGTCCTTAACATCTGAAACATTAGGCCATTCAAGAGATTAATACATTTATACTTGTTACTTTTCTTAAGAGCCAAAGCCAAAGCTATGTAAAAAAAAAACACCTTAAATTTGTACATTAATGCTTATTATAATGCTTTTCTTAGTTTTAAAATTGTGCTAAACCAAAGCAATGAAACAAATAATAATACATTAATATTCATTTCCTATGCATTAAAATTATATAAGAACAAAACCACCAAACACATAATGATTACTAAATATAAATTTCTTAGGTCTTAAAAAAAATTGTACTAGACCAAAGTATGAAAGTAAAAACAAACTCACTAAATGGAGCCCAGTCACACCAGTAGGGATTGCTTGTGTTAACATTTTTGCCATGGGGCTCTGTGCTGCAGTTTTTATGATGTAAAACACTCTAAATAAAATAAACAAAAACACTGAATTCATTGACAGAGGAGAGTTACTTTTTGAACATGTTAGTACAAGCCAACTGCAACTCTTATAATAGAACTGGATAGGGTTTATAGCTTTAACAAGTGTTGAGAAAAAGATATAGATTCAAAGACATTCAGATTAAGAGAAAAAGGATTACCTTAACAACACTAATTGGTTTCCTAGAGAGATGATAGCTAGTGTAGCATATAAAAGTAAAGAACAAGATACCCCATCTGTAGCTGAAATAGAACAAAAATATGAGTTGTATTATATTTAATGTAATGTTTAATTGTGTCATACAATTCTAAGATGGAACAGATTTTATGAACTCTACTACATCTGATGTAATGTTTTGTTGTCCATAAGATGGAACTAGTGAAATGTACAACCACTTCAAGCAGCTATGCTATCTATTTTACATCTTTTGAATGAAAACTGTGTCAACATTCAAAATTTCCTTCCACAAAAATGCTTGTCAGAGAAATTTTAGCTTCATCTAGATAAAAAATTATTTAACTACAACAAACGATTAAAATAATTATAATCTTAAGTGGCCACCACACTGTACACAAGTGATAAGAAAGTTTTATAAAACTTACGCAAAGTCTCGATGACGATATGAGACCGCCCTAGGCAGACAACGTATCAGGAAAGGAACTGTCATCTTCTGCTAGCAACTGGTTTTATTTGTATACTAATCATCACCAGATAAAAACAGTATTTGGCTCTTTGATCATACCCTATTGAAAATTTCACAACACAATTAGGCACAACAAACTTTTTATGCAAAGGCATAAAAACAAAAAAAACTGTAATGCGATATTGAAAGAAATAAAATTTCATCAAACACATCCATACATATCTAATGACCTGTTACTCTGTTAAGGCATCCATATAGCTATGGTAAAATAACACTGCTATAGTTTAATATGGAAAGAGACAGATCTTCCAGCTAGAAGCCATGTATAAATGTGTGAGCCGACTAGGAAAGAAACAGCATAACCAAAATTATGGTAAAACAACAGTGCTAAATTTTTATAGACAGATCATCCAGCTGGTATCCATGTATAAATGTGTGAGCCGGCTAGGAAAATAACAAACAGCATTCTCATTCACATAGTGTTGAGGGCGGCTGTGATTTTAAGTACAAAGTTATCAACACAAGTGTATCTTAAACACTTCAACTTATCTACCATTTCAATCCTACTAAGCATCTGATATCTCATCTTAAAATTACACTAGCCTCAACAGATGTAATTAAACATCAAAGACATAGGCTAATTAAGCTTAAAAAATGAAAGAAGTAAAAAAAAAGCAATAAACTTATCCTTGAGTAAATACCTACATTCAGGAAATTTTTAACTCAATTTAAGACACAATACCAATATCACAAGAATTTACTGATAGCAATGTAACAAAAAAGTCGAGCATATAGTTGACTTATCAGTCAAGAATGTAATTTGTATTGCAACTAAAGCTACACAAAAAATGCACCACCCTATTTTATCTCACTGGTACACTTGACCTATGAACTGATTACATATCTCCTAATTAAGACGCATGACATGACTAATTCATACCACAAAACTAAAGGATACATCTACACAGTGAAGCACAATCTAACCGCTGTCTTACCTATAAAACTAGGTCCAATTTACAGCAAATTTTGTAGGAAATAAGTAACTAATAGTATAACCAGCCTACCTACACATACTTATACATCACCAACAACACTAACAATGTTGGTTACATTAAACACAGACTCTGAGGCTTTTTCAATAATTATAAAATAAGAAGTGCTGAGGAGAAGATCCCTATAACATAGCCACTGTTCAATAACTTTTTTTA
This sequence comes from Physella acuta, assembly GCF_028476545.2. Lineage (NCBI taxonomy): Eukaryota > Metazoa > Mollusca > Gastropoda > Physidae > Physella > Physella acuta. Next base: position 136,653 of record NW_026732639.1, on the reverse strand, counting down.
TAGCATAACCAACCTACCTACACATGTTTATATATCACCATCAACACTAACAATGATAGTAATATTAAACAAAGGCTCTTAGGCAAATAAGAAGTGCTGAGTAAAAGATCCCCCCCCCTATAACATAGCCACTGTTCAATAACTTTTTTATGGCTGATCACCCACCTGTGTAGAACACAAACACAAAAAGAAAAAAAACTACTTAATGTCAATCTGTGTAGGTGCAGAACTTTGTATCAACCAGCAGTACAGGCAGAAACAAAAAGAAAACATAACCTTAATGTCTAATGTCGATCTTTAAAGGTGCAGAATCATGTATCAACCAGAAGTATAGGCAGAAAAAAATGAAAACATAACCTTAATGTCAATCTTTATATGAATCAACAAGCATTATAGGCAGAAAAAAACAAAAACCTTAATGTCGATCTGTGTAGGTGTAGAAATTTGTATCAACCAGCTGTACAGGCGGAAACAAAAAGAAAACATAACCTTAATGTCAATCTTTAAAGGTGTAGGATTGTGTATCAACCAGAAGTATAGGCAGAAAAAAAAATGAAAACATAACCTTAATGTCAATCTTTATATGAATCATCAAGCAGTACAAGCAGAGAAAACAAAACCTTAATGTCCACCTATGTAGGTGCAGAATTGTGTATCAACCAGCAGTACAGGCAAAAACAAAAAGAAAACAACTTGTTAATGTCCAGCAATGCATGTGCGGAATTATCCACTTATTCAAGTGCAGAATTGTGTATCAACCAGCTGTATAGGCAGAAATAAACAAAACAAAAGCTTAATGTCATTCTGTCTAGGTGCAAGAACTAGTGGTGAAAAGATAAATGTGTTACCATAAGTATGCTATTGACCTAGAAAAGGAGGAAAAAATGTAGCCGAATGCATTGTTTGAAGCCAAGATTATCAAGCAGCTATGACTCATCTGAGAGTTCAAAAAATGGGTTTAAGTTATTTAGCCACATCAACATAATTTAACAGTGGGTATTGTCTATGATGATAATTCAATGGTTAAGGTTAGCGTTTGATTCAATAAGCTGTTGTAGTTGTGCTAACTAAGCTTAATTGATATGGCAGAATTGCTAATGAGTAATTTATCTCTACCCTCCTTATCATAAAAAAAGAAGCAAGAAGCTCCCCCCCCCCCCCTCACTAAAAAGGACACCACTCCTCAGCCGATCAATATAGCAAATTTTATTTTTAACCAGCAATTTCTTTCTAAAACATTTACTTAGCTCAGTTAACACTGAGAGGACCTATATGGATCTTCTTTATTTTACAATCCTTAATTGTGTTGGAGGCGTGGTCGAGTCGGCAAAAAGCTTATGGTTGATAAATTCGAACAAAGTCTCGAGTTCAAACCCACTGGCAGATAAATCTCAATCCCCTTCAGCACTAATAATTAAGAACGAAGAAGAAGATTTTACAATCCAAAAAGTCTTGGCCAAATTGTAATATCTAACATTATTTTTGAAACCGCAAAAGTGTGTCGTCACACTCTCTGAACCGCTTCCCTCCCCACATCACAAAAGTCAGAACTGTCCACCCTATAAGAGTAGGATGTCAATTATGGATGACCCACTACCATCACAAGGGGGGACAGGGGGTGCAGACCTCACCGGGTGACACCAAAACAAAAAGTCAAAAATTTTAATGAGAAAGTCCACTTTTTCCAGCTAGTTCAACAAATTCTTTTCAAATGTGGGTTCAAGTCAGTACAACATGTCTAAGTCCACCCAGCTCTGATGGTTACCTAATTCAAGTTAGGGAAAGTAAAGGCAACTGGGCCTAGAGCTGACCACACTATCCCTTTATATGCTGAGGTCACAGAAACAGGTGAACTCCACTTCACTTGAATTTTTTATGGACCGCCAGGTTTGAAAAAGGGAATATTTTTACTTAAAAACTTCTTTAGATTTTATACTTTGTTATGCACAGGGTGGCATAATCAAAGTGCAGGGGGGTGACAACAATTTGTCTATAATTTTTGTACATTATTGATGAGGGGGGGGGGGGTTACACCCCGGATTACCAAACTGGATGTCATCTTACCTAGTTATGCCATTGGGATGACCCTTTATTAACAGGGAAGTACCACACAATAACCCTCACTGTGTACCGTTAAAGAAAGTGTTGAACTAAGATAATGGTGTTTCAAAGTAAACATAATAAATTGAGGACTGTTTGAGTTAGGTTGATAAAATTTCATTTATAAGTATTATATTCACTTTGTAGTTTTCTATCAACTTTTGAGCGATTTCCGGAAACTGTAAGAGATTCTTAATCCATTTCTGGTTTCTCAAATGTTGATAGGGGTCATTTCCAGAGGCGTAGCGGGGGGGGGGGGGGGGGGGGGGGGGGGGGGACACACACACCGCACGTCACCATTTAGGGGGGTGACAACAAGGCAAAACATATTAAAATATATAGAAAAATGAAAACTCCACTTAATTAAGTGATTAATTCGAGCGTTAAATAGTCTTTTGAGAGGTGCAAATCGAAAGTTTGAAGAGGGGGGGGGGGTGTGCAAATCGACAATTGAAAGTTCTCCCCGGGAAGGGTCGCTACGCCTTTGGGAGGGGGGAGGGTGACACCATTTAGTGCCGCACCGGGTGACACCCAACATTGCTACGCCACTGGTCATCCCTAAACGACAGCACACTTTTTTTGACGAATTTTACCTCCCTTCTTCCCACCTTCCTAAAAAAGCAGACCTCCCCCCAACAAAATCATGTCACACCTCAGACTACAGCCCCCCCCCCCCCCCCCCAACATCAATATCTTTCTAAAATATTATAACTGAGCTTTGTCAACAACAGTTTTCTAAAATGAAAATTAAGGCCTAATAAATTAAAAGTTTTTAAATATCATCTACACTTGAATTAATTAAAAGATTAGGCCTAATTACAAATTTATTTAAATAAGGCCTAATTAACTTGAATAAATAATGGTGCTTAAATTATTAAAATTAAGGATTAGTAGCCTAGCCCCTCTTAAAGTTTAAAGATATTGAATATTTTTCTCATAATATTGGGTTCAAGACTACTCAAAATAAAATAGAGATCTAGATCTAGAATAGTAGGGGCCTAGTAAAAATATATATATAGGCCTAAATAAATTAAATATAGATCTAGGCCCCTATATTAAATTAAACTTTAGGCCTAAGTAGCCTATAATATTATACTATTATTATAGGATAGGATAACCTATAGTATAGGCCTACTTAACTATACTACTATACTATACTATACTTAAAGTTTAATTTAATTATAGAATCTAGGGCTATCGCATACTTACATACTAGATCTATAACAAGATCTTGATTCTAGATCTTGACTGTAAATAACTAAATATGTTACAATTTTAAAAAATGATGATAGAATTACTTAATAAATTACTAGGTTAAATAAAATCTTAGATTTAGATCAAAGAATAAAACAAAGCATTAACGCCGGTGGAGAAAGATTAATACTATTAATAGAATGTGGAATGTAGTCGGTAGATCTAGAATTCTAGGTCTCTTTACTATTTAATAACTAGGTTTAGTAAATTTAATTGTATCTAAAAAAACTATACTATACCTACACACACTGACGTGATGGTAAATCATAAATCACTGTAAAGTGTAAAGTAGTGTAAAGTCCTGTATTAGTCGCAAGGTAAAGAGAGTGTGGGAGGTAAATATTGACTAGAACTAGAATTACACCAGACCTACTTCATCTAGTCCATGCAATGTTTTTAAAGTAGGCCTAACCTATCACATAAATCTGGTCAAAACATAATCTTGACCTATGACCCTAAATTTCAGATTTTATGAAAACATGTTTCGGCTTTTAAATTATAATTAAACTCACAACTACGTATGTTGGATCAGTTTAAAAATTTATATTGATCTGGGCATAGATCTATATGTACTATGTACATAATGGAAATGAACATTTTTGTGTATGCTGATGGATTAAATGATCCTTCAGTAAATATTGCAATATAGATTGTAACTTTAAACTTTAAACAAATCATCAGATTTTTATAAGATCAACATTGAAACTTGGAAGTTGTTGAGTGAACTCCCGTGAAGGTTTCTTGCACACATAAAAATTAAATATCGGAGGGACGCCCACCACATGTCCCCCCCCCCCCC